>NC_016089.4:24383322-24480659 GCF_000004515.6 Glycine max
TCTTCCTCCAAGCTCTTATCCATGGCCTCCTATGGTGGTGAGCTTCTTCTAGACTCATCTTCTCCTTGAAGTGGCGTCTCCTCTCTCTCTTCCTTCTCCATTCCGCTGCCATTTATCTTCCAAGAAGCAAAGGAATCCATTGATGAAGAAGATCCTAGGCCTACAAGCTCCAATGGAGCTTGCATCATGTGGTATCAAGAGCATCTTCATCTAGGTGATGTTTTTTTGCTTCCTCTATCTTTTTGTTCGGTGAATTCTCTTCAATTCCTTGTTCTTCATCTTATTCTCCATGTATATCCTCCATTGTCTTGTGGTTTGGTGCTGTTTAGAGTAGATTAAAAAAAAATAAACCGATTAAATCTTAGATCTACACTTGTTCTTGCATTTCTATGGTTCAAATTTTGTAGATCTACTCTTGAATCATGTTTTTGTGTTGATTTTAGGTTCTATCATTTTTCATTCATAATATTCTTGTGCTGAACCTTAGATCTAAATTTTCTTCCAAAATATTGATTAGAAAAAAAAAACACAAAAATCTAAGTGTAAATCACTTAATCCATGTCTTAGAGTCATGTTTAGTCATAGTAATTGTCACATTATGTTCTAAGTTTGTGTTGAATTTTTATTTTGTTGATTGAATTCTAGATACATTTGTTCATGTATTCTTGTCATTCTTAGCCTATCTTTTGAATTTTGAGTCTAATTCATGCATGTTATTTAGTTCATAACATGTTCTAAATCAATTCCTAGAAGTAGTCTTGTTGTTGAACTCTTTTTTTTTTTTTTCTAAGTTTCCTACATGATGCCTATGATGAAGTTGAGTTGTGGTGCTGAGTTGTGGCTGGATTTGTGAATCAAAATAAGTCTTAAGCTCTCTTGAATTTTGTTATTCAATATAATTGAGCATAAGCAAACACAAATTGTAACTATCCAAGCCTTAAGCAACATAAACACTACTCTTGATTTCTAGGTTGAAATCGCTGGTGCTGGCAGCTTGAACATACAAACTTGTATAAATTACTGGGAATTGGCCACTACGTTTTTTGAGCTGAAAGTTTTACTGAATTTTCTAGACATCTGGACCAAAATTATAAAAAAAGAACCAAGTGATTTGGATTAAAGGAAAAAATAAGAAAAATCGCACAAGTTGGCAGACAAATTAGTGTTCAGGAAAAAAAAAAGTGAAAGGAAAGTGTGCTTGTTGTTTTGGCTCAAAATTTGTTCTATAATTGGTGCCTATTTTATACCAATCCTAGTTCTGAAATTTAAATTGAAAATTATTGTGAAAACAAGTGCCAAAACTAGAGGTTTCTTGAGTCTTTTTTTTTAGAGTTTTTCTACTCTACTTTAGAGCCATTCTAGGTTTCTCTTTGAGTCCTAGCTTGCTTTTTTGGGCTTGTCATTGCTTTAATTGTTGAATAATCCTTGGAAATTTGTCTTGTTAAAACTCTATTGGTTTAGCTTTCATTTCATTTTTTTTTTGGTCTTTGGTTATTGCTTGTCTCTTTGTTTCCTTGCTTGTGAGTTGCCATATAGGGAATTGGAAAGGAGGATTGGTGCCATATCTTGAAGAATTTGAGTCAAGAAGCAAGGGGCCAACCACCTTAAGAGCTATTGGACTAAGAAGCACTCCAAATTGAGTGAAACACTAAAGAGAGAATAGCCACCACAATTGAGGACTTTTTTCTTTGTAATTTTGTAATTGGCAATTTGCTTTGCTTTCAAATTTTGTAAAAAAAAGGCCTTTCATTGGAAGTAAGTTGGGAGCCTCCGCTAGGTCACCCTACTTCCATTTGTGTGTAATAATTTTAGGCAATTTTCCCTTAGGATAGTGAGTGTTTTGTTGGGAACCTTAAATGAGGTCATCCAAACACTCTTAGGATCCGCCTAGTTTGCATTTCTTGCACTTTAATTTCTTGCTTACTTTCATAGCTTATTTCCTTTACCCTCCATTGTCAAACCGCCTAGATAGCTTTCCTTTTACCAATTAGTTTTTACCTTATCTTTCACATCTTTTTTAGTGTTTATTTTGGCTAGTTTCAACCATAGTTTCTTTTACCTTTTTTTCAAACCCCCAACAAGAAAGAACCATAACTTAGGAACCAACATGAGTCTTCATTCTTCATCTAGTGTTAATGGTGAGGGTTCTACTCCTAAGGACCCCTTGTATAAGATATTAGATGATTTGAGATCCCTTAAGTTGTGGAAAGAAAAACAAGAGAGAAAAGATAAAGGTAAAAAAAGAGTGGAAGAAATAAGTCAAGATGAAAGAGAGAAAATAAGAGAGGAAGAAAGAAGAAAAATAATGAAAGAAATGAAAAGAGAAAAACATGTCTCCTATAGTAGTCATAACTCTTGCAAGAGCCTAAGTGAAGAACTTCGTGACTATTATGAAGGAAGGCATAGGTCACATCTTAGACCTCACTCCCATAGGAGAGAAAATGAAAGAAAGCCTCAAGAGGTTAACATTAAACTCCCATACTTCCATGGGAAGGACAATGTAGAGGCTAATATAGATTGGGAAATAAGGGTAGAGCAACAACTTAAAAGGAAGTCTACTTCAAAATCTTATGGCTCTCACTCTTATCAAAAGAAAGACCAAGGTCAAGGAATCTTAGGGGTGAGACCTTCTAAGCCCAAAGATGATAAGGGGAAGACAATAGAAAAGCAACCCCTTAAGGTTAGTATGCAAGAGAAGACTAGCTCCATGAAGTGCTTTAAATGTCTTGGAAGAGGACACATTACTTCTCAATGCCCCACCAAGAAAACCATGATTATGAGGGGCCAAGACATTTATAGTAGCCAAGATGAGGCTACTACTTCACCTTCCTCTAGTAAAAGTGAAGAAGCAAAAGGGGAAGAATCTAGTGAAGAGATCTACCCCCAAGAAGAAGGACAACCTTTAATGGTTAAGGAGGAGTGTAAGGAGGTAAGTGTCTCCTCCAAGAGGTTAGCTAAGAAGGAAAGACATTTTGAAATAAAGACAAATATTAAAGAAATTTCCCTTCTTAGACAACCTCCACATTTTCTCCTTTGTAAAAAGACACTTGTTAGCATTGCCACATCTCTTAGGCTTGAGTTTAATCCTCAAGTAAAGGAGTTGTTGGATGAGGGTTTGGTTCGCAAGAGATTAAATCCTTGTGCTTTGTTGGTGCCCAAAATAGGTATTATTAGGCACCAAATCCCTAAAATAGGTGGTGTGATGAATGTTTTGGGTGGTGCAACACTCTTTTGTAAAATCACTCGTGCACCCAACATCTTCATGATTTGTGTACATAGGGACTCATTAGGTAGGTTTTTTCTTATTTTTAGTTTCAATACAAACTTAGGCACTCATATGGGACACCTTAGGTTTGTCATACTTTTTGGTAGGAATAATCAACATGAAAATACAGAAAAAGGTATGTTCTATTGCTTTACTTTTCTTAATTTTTTAAATTGTGATCAAGGGGTTCCCATGAACCCTAAGAGAATAAAGGTCATTCCTGAGTGGCCCGCTCCACCAAGTGTAAGAAAAAATTGGGGCTTCCAAGACTTAACAAGCTTTTACAAAAGGTTTGCCCCATATTTTTCTATACTTGTAGCACCACTCATTGAGTTGGTGAGGAACCATGTTCCTTCATGGGAAGATGCCCAAGAAATGAGTTTTCAGACCTTACCTTACTTCAACAAACTAAACACCACTAATACATATGTTTTTGTTCTTTTTACAGGTGTTGAGGAAAAAAGCCTAGCGTTTCAAGAACCTCGGGATTTGAGGTCAAATCCTTTTCAAGGGGGAGGGAATGATGCAATCCTACCCCGCAAGGGCATTGGATAGAAAACTCCAAGTAGATTGGGCCAGAGATGCAAGAGAAGGCCCTAGGGTTCTTATGAGCCTTAGGGTAGATTTCGGGCCCATGGGCTAAGTACGAGCCCACTTATCTTTGTAAATATTAGATTAAGGTTTCATTATTTTTGGGCCTTGTATTTAGGGCTCCATAATGTAGGTAGGGTACCCTAGAAATATAGGATTTTTCAGCCCTTGTATTTTAGGGCACCTAGACTAGTTTTTGTATTAGGGGTAGTTTTGTAATTTCACATACACTAAGTGGATATTTGATGTGTGTGGTTGGAAATAAATTTAATTGAATTGGTAGAAGCCCAATCCAATTAAATTTTAGAGGGGGAGGTGAGCATTTGCTTACTACACCCCATTGCCACATCATATAGTCACACTTTGTGCATGTCCTTCATGCTTTTCATGCCTCATGATACCTAAGCACACTTAGTGGAGAATCTTGGAATTAATCTTGGATTAGTGGGCTGAACCATAACTAAAATTCACTAATCATAATTAGTGAAATTTTGGCTCCAAAGTTTGGCTCCACAAATTCAATTTCAAATTCAAGTGAAATTTGAATTTCCCTCCAATTTTGTGTGACACTTAGGCTATAAATAGAGGTCATGTGTGTGCATTTTTTTCAACTTTGATCATTTGAATATTAACTTCAGATTTCAGAGCTCCTTTTGAGCACAAAATTTCGTGCTCTTCTCTCCCTCTCCCTTCATTCATCTCCTTCTTCCTCCAAGCTCTTATCCATGGCCTCCTATGGTGGTGAGCTTCTTCTAGACTCATCTTCTCCTTGAAGTGGCATCTCCTCTCTCTCTTCCTTCTCCATTCCGCTGCCATTTATCTTCCAAGAAGCAAAGGAATCCATTGATGAAGAAGATCCTAGGCCTACAAGCTCCAATGGAGCTTGCATCAACTTGTTTCTCTAGCATTGAATCAAGTTAGAATTGGCTTATTGATAGCGGTTGTAGTAACCACATCACAAAGAACAAGGATCTATTCAAGGAACTATGCAATGCAAGCACGTCAAAAGTTTGAGTTGGAAATGGAAAGTACACTATTGTGAATGGAAAAGCAACAATCACAATCTCAACCTACTTAGGTACAAAGTTCATTTATGATGTGTTGTATGTTCCTGAAATTGATCAGAATTTGTTGAGTGTTAGAAAACAAGTTGAAAAAGGTTATAAAGTGTTGTTCGATAACAAAAGCTGCTCAATTTAAGATGCATATAGAAAAGGTATTTTTAAAGTAAAAATTATAGGTAAAAGCTTTGCTTTAAATCCATTAGAGGAGGAGCAAATTATTTTTCCAATAAAAGTGAATACCACTAAATTATGGCATAAGGGGCAAAAAGATGAAGAAGATCAATCTAGTTCTAAAATAATAGCCCAAGTCCTGGAGTGGTGCTATTGAAACAAGGTTGGTAGCAACAAAATTTGCTCAAAAAGAGGCAGAGGAGTGGTGTTATTGTACGGGAGCACACAAACAAGTAGGTACAGTTGAAGGAAGATGCTTTAAGAGAGCATTATTTTGAAAATTTTGCTAGAAACAAAGATGAAATAAAGGAGAAAAATGAAAAAATTGAACCTCATACCCCATGTGGTTCTATTGAAAAATATATGCCCGAGTGGTTCTATTGAACCTCATACCACAGATAGTGAGCCTATTCTTACCCCACATAGGCTAGGTAACTCATGATTAAAAGATCACTCAGACCTATTCTTGCCCCACATAGGTTAGGTCTCCTGTTTCAATGGCATCTAACCATAGTGGTCCCTATTCCACATGAACTTGGACTGCATATAAATCATTTCAAAACATCATCATGATATCACTTGATTCACCATTTACACATGAATATCATACATTACAACTCACACTTTAGAGATAAAGCAAAACATTTAATGAATGCACAACACTCATAAATCACCATTCAAGTTATAACATCAACACATGCATGTATTTAATATCATCATTCAATCATGTCATGTACATCTTAACTCTATGTCACACATCAATTATAGAATATACCTACTTTGTATTATGATTGGTATAACATCCTTTGAGTTTTGAGTATTACTTCTATCATTTTTCGTTGCATGTATATGACCTCTCTTAGGTGTAACCAGTATTCTATAGTTATACTAATCCTACCAAGTTAAATTTTATCTTGTTTTAAATCTAATACAGTTATCTAAAACTTCTATGTTTACCTAGAAAGCTAGTTTAATAGTCTACTATGCCTAAAATTAGGAAGAACAGATTGATTGCACAATCCTGACAGCTTAACATTTGCTCACTAATTGCTCTATATAGAGTTCCAAAAGTCCAAATTAGGTGAAACCAAAGTCAACAGTTAGTTACAATCTAAGGCTAAATGAAGACACCTAATCCTAATTCAATCAGATTCATAGATTATTTTTCACTTTAAATTCCCGTTTCCAATTACTCTATTCACATCTCTTTATTTCCATTTCATTACCCTAATCTAAGATAAAATATCTAGTTCTCGAGATAAGTTACTTACACCAACAAATAAAGAAGGAAATAACTTATGAAGGATAGGGAACAACACTCATGATAGGAAATCATGGAGACAAACTCCAACTAACCTACGTGAACTTGGTGCCATCGTCCACAACAATCCCCACAACTCTTACTAAGGCTAAACCATGGGTGTGATTTAAAATGCAATCCCATGCCACCTATATAACCCAAGTTTGAAAACTCTAAGGGGGAGACAAAATATTAACTATGAGGGGCTCCACGCTTAACTCTAAGCCCACTCTATGGTGCTCCTATAAGGGTGGATAGTTTCCTCTATATATAGGTGAAGAAAGGGATTCATGAGGTTATCTTGCCCAGTGTGGGACTTAAGGTGTTTTTAATGATCAAGTGGCCTACTTCAGAGCTGATTTTCTCTAATATAGAATCCTATTTTGGTTTACAAGGTGTAGGGATGAGTTGAAGCTTTTTCAGCAAACTTTCCAACGACTCAAGCAATGCCTCAAACGAAAAACTATAACTCAAGATATGACATGATCTTTCTAGGGTTTTCATCATAAATCTAACACTAGACTTGGACAACTTTTCTAGCATTCTAACTATAAAAACTTAATCTAAGACTCCTTTAGCACCAAATATAAAAATTACAATACTAACATGACTGTATAACACATCAAACATAGATAATAATAACAATATAACACACACCAATATAATGTCATCATAAATAACAATAGTAATGAAAACAACAACAACAATAGAAATACACAAGACAAACACGCACACTATAGGAATACACACATTATCACAACACAAATATATGTTTAGGACAAAACCAATAATATACAAATAATAATAACAAGGATTTACAGATAATATAAGAAAAGGATCTTAATAAGAGTTCTTCTTAAGGTATATTTTTAGTACTTGAAAGTTGGAGTGTTATGAAGAAGTTAGGAGTTTCCCTCCTCTAAGGCAATGAGGAGTGTTAAGATCATGTCTTTGTGATGTTGTCAAGGTAGTTTTAATTTGAATAAGTCAAAATTATCATTTTTCTATTATGGGTAAGTTAGTTTATGATTATATTTTCCCATTATTAGTAGCAACTCCTAAAATCAAGGAGCATTATATTTTATTCAATTATTTTAATGTATTTAAAAAAGAAGTCCAATAAATTAGAATTAATCCTTCTTCAGTAGCAAATTCACTAGCCTCTCAATCACATTGTCTTTTCTATTTGGTATCTTTCTTTATTCAAAATTAACCAACAAAGATAGTTCTTGAATCTTAGCTTACATCAATATAAATTGTTTTTCTTTTTTATATTTGTTGTGTGTCAAGATGTTTGATTAATATTGAAAACACAATAGGAGTATGTGAAATAGTAATTTGAAAAGAAATTGGAATGAGAAGAAGACCAAATGCTCAATGCAACAAGGGCATATGAACAAAGTATGTGAAAGAGGAAGAGAATGTGAGACAGAGAAAATAAAAGTGGGTCTACGTCAACAAACAATGAATTATTATTTCAATACTACACTACAAGAAAAATGACCTATGCTTACCGACTCCTTTTTCCTACAGACATGAATTAGTGTAGGTAAATCTCAAAAATACTTCTATCTACAACTGACTAATGTAGGTAAAACTCAACCACTTGTACCAACCATTATTTGGTGTAGGAAAATTCATTAAAATTAAAAAAAGACTTCTACCTACAACTACATTGTGTAGGTAAAACTCCAAAAAACTTGTGCCTATGGCTGATTAGTGTAGGTAAAAATCAAAAGGATTACTACCTACAAAAGCACAGTGTAGGCAAAATTCTAAAAAACTTATACCTGCAACTACGTAATGTAAATAAAACTTCATAAAACCTGTGCCTATAATTGGTTGGTGTAGGTATAACCTCAAAAGTCTTATACCTACAATTGTTGGTGTAGGTAAAACTCTTTAAGACTGTTTGAATTTGAATACTAGTCTCGTGTTTTTTTTAGTAAATACTCAATCTCAAAAAATAACCATTCAATTTAAATTAATTTTTAGTTAATAATTGTTCAAAATTTTAAAGATAAAATATATTAATTAACAATATTAAATTTTAATTTAAATTAACATTATTTTTATGGATTAATTTAATTTATTATGAATTGTTTACTCAATAGAGGAGAAAATATTTACCAAATGATTAAAATGAAAAAATATGAAAAAAATGGCCACAAGATGTTAGTTTCACTGGTCTATAACTATATATGCAATTTCTTGTTAATTTCAGCAATGATATTCATTTCATCTTGAAATCAAACTCCAAAATGGCCACAAGCCTTTGGATTATGGACCGAGCCGGGTATTTTAGTCAAATTCACCACACTCCAATAAGAGAAAGAATAATATATAAATATTTTAAAAGTGAAAAATAGTAAAAAAAAAGTCGTGGTTGCGTTTTTCTATTCACCGTTTGATGTCCGAAAGAGACTACTTTTTCTTTTCTTTCCCAACATTTTCCACAATAGTCTCACATTGTGTGGGATAGGTTTATCCCGAAACCAAATGCACTCAAAACAGCATTGTTCAAGTTGAAAGTTCATTTGCATTTGAGTTTCGTTTCACTCTCATTTAGCTCTCTTCATTGAATATAAAAGATTCTTTCTTCATTGAAACTCTTTCTCGAATCACTTCCCTTTGCAGTTGTTGTTGCTGCTGCTTCTGCCTTTGCTCCACCACCAAACCACTTCCCCTGCAAATAGCGTTTCGATCACTATTAGAAATTATACTTTCAACATCGGTTATTTACAATAACATCGGTTTTCTAAATACCCGATGTTATACATAATGAACTACAACAAAAAAAGTGTATGCATGATGAACGTTGACATCGGTTTTGTAGTAAAACCGATGTTAATGTTATATATTGACATCGGTTCTCTAGAAAAACCGATGTTAATGTAATATATTAACATCAATTTTCTACCAAAATCGATGTTAATATATTACATTAACATTGGTTTCAGTAGAAAGCTGATCTCAACGTTGATGATGCATACACTTATTTTGTTGTGGTTCTTTGTATATAACATCGGTTATTTATAGATAACCGATGTTAATATACAAACGTTAACATTGGTTATCTATAAATAACCGATGTTAATATACAAATGTTAACATCGATTATGTATAAATAACCCATGCTAATATGTAAATGTTGACATCGGTTTTGTAGTATAACCGATGTTAAGGTGCATGTTGACATCGGTTTTTGTAAATAACCGATGTTGTTTACTATATTAACATCGGTTTTTGTTAATAACCGATGTTGTTTGCAAGTTCTTTTTTATATAAACTTTCTATTTTTACAATAAACCCAAATTTGTACCTGTAAAATGCAATTTCATACCCAATTCACAGCAAATAAACATTTTATTTTGCTTTGAAGCAGTTTTAATCATAATAAACATCGAATAATTGATTTATCATAAACAACAATCAACAAATGAATTCAATGTTCAAATTACATAGGAAATGTCAAAATTTTTAAACCAAAGTAAACTAAGCTAAACTGAATGTCCCTAAATCCTAGGTCTGATCTCTAACTCGGAGATAATATTGTGCCCACTGGATCTGCAACGCCTTTAATCTCTCTGGCTCCAATGGTCTAGGATCGTTAAAATACTGCATGATGAAATAAATGATAATAAGTTAATAATGTATTACAAATTATAAAAAAATCAAATTTGTTTGAAATGAATGTACCGCTTCCTAATTATTCCTAAAAGTTCCTAAAATGATGGTGGACATCCAGTGCATGACATAGTAGCCGCACTTAGTACTTCCTTTTTGTCTATTACACTAAATACATAATGAAATTCGGATATTAATTAAACAACTAGTGTACAGACACATAAGAAATATATATAAGTGGAAGTTTTATGTAAATGACGTACCTTGACGACAATCCACCTAGCAGGAGCCTTTGATTTAGGCTGTGAAGCATCATCAAGACCTTTTAAAGCACTGTTCCATGCGAGTAACAATTAAAAAGTGGTGTTGTTGAGGTATTTGAATGCAAATGAATTGAAAAGAATACTAACCTGTTAATTATCCCCTTAAGGTAGTTGTCTGGCCTGTTATGCAATGAACAAAACCAGACAACTAGGTGTTCCTTGGGCACAATGACCACCATCTGCCAGTGTGCGCTACAGTGGGGATGAATATGGGTTAGAATATTAGTAAACATTAATTAAATTTAGTTATTTTGTGTGACTTACCCATTTAGGTAGGCTCCAAGATAGACATCGCGTTTTGAACTCTGTATCCAAGTCTTTATGTAACTTTTAGACTCAAACTGCGATTGCCCAGACCTCTGAATGGACTGTGGCTCGAGGAATCCATAGATATCAGAATTCCCCGCTTGCATACTTGTTTCAGTGAGATGCCTGTTTATTTTAAGTCAAAGTTAAATATTTATGAATTGAAAACAATAAGTTAGGTAATTAAAAGTAATATAAAATGACTTACAGAATCCACAACTGTAACACTGATATGTTGAGACATTGACCACCGTGTGCGATTTCAGAGAGGTCTTCGTGCTTTATGTAGAGCGGGAAATCTGGATTAAAGACCCCAAACACGGTGGCATCCCATGTAACCTGATAAGGCCTCAAGAAAAGCCTTGGGATGGTCAATGTCATCAGATAAAGCGGATCATCGACCTGTGGATCGGGCTTTGGAGGTGGTTTTGCCGGAGAGACAACTACATGTTCATGAAACAAAGTTAAATGGCCTAATTTAAGGCACGCTGAATGAATTAATTTAAAAAGAAGAAACATATAGTAAGAGTAAAGTACCTGTTGTGATAAAGACTTGACCAGATGTGTCGGCCAAGCAAGGAAGGTGTGAAGTGCCTGCCCCACTATGGAAACCTCATCAGTAGGTACAGGAACTGGAGCATCTACATGTGTAACCTCCTCCACACTCACCTTTACTTGGCCAGGCAACAAAGGAGTGTTATGAACAATAGTGGATCCCTCACAAACTCTCCCCAGGGCAACCAGGCGGGCAGGATCTACTTCGATGTACAAGCCGCACCTATCTGAGTCACCCGTCTCAGAATCGTTTCCTGAGGGATCAACACAACTCCCCTTTGTGCTTACTCGAGTACCGGAGGGACCAACCAGAGGCTCGGGAGGCAGTGCAAGTCCCTGAGATTGCATTTGGGACTGAATCAGGGACTGCATCTGGCTGAAGGATGCCATGAGCTGCCGGGTCACTTTTTCTGTGATGGACTCCTCTAGCTAGTCCCGAATTTGCTGGGTCAGCTGCTGCAATTCTTCAAAAGGTAGGGAGGAAGAGCTACAGGACATCCGTGGAGTCAATCCAAAGTATTGCTTGATGGTGACACCGACTCCAACAGCACGGACACATCCAGGGTGCTCTGGACGTCCAATAGCAGCGATGAGAACATCCTGACGTCCATGGGGGACAAAGGATCCCTGTGTCGCCTGCTCCTCAAAGGAATCCTGCACAGAAAACACACAGTTGTACATGGCATTCACAAAATATTGAAATATAATTCTAATGGTTAGTTGAAAATGACTTACGATCTTCTCAGCGATTTCCTTTGCGACCTCAATCATCATCTCCCCTATTTTCTTCATGCGGGCCATCTTCCACTTCACGTGGCGTCTGACCGGGAATGGAGGGTCGATGGCGCCATCAACGCTTCCTGACTGTGCAGCTTCCTCCAGCTTCTTCTTCGTCTTCTCATCCAGGAGCTTCTGCTCCAAATAGTCATAACCCCCACGAGACAAAACGTGGGGGGCAGTGTTCTGCTTCTAGATGGCCTGTGCCTTTTTTCGCACTTCCTGCAAAAATAAAACAATAATATTTCAAATTGCTATAATGAAGTATAACAAGTTAATTTTTTTTTGAAAAACAACTTAAATGGCAAGGAACATACCTCCCAAGAAGGGTCTCTGCGAGTCTGGCAAAACTGGGCCCATTTTTCCTTGCTGATGTCGTATTTCTCACAGACAGTGTCCTCCACACCGTCCTGATCGGCTGCAAGGGCCCATTTCCTCGTGAGGTCTGATTTAAACTGCCTCCATCTCTCGCTCACGGTCTGAAGTAGCTTCCTTTTCGTCCTACTGACAGAAGCCTCTGTGATTTCAAATTCTGCCTGACAACATCAAATAAGATTTATTTGTTACAATAATGTATTTTTTGGCTATTAATTAATGAAAACTCACAGCTTCAAGTGAGATTATACAAACTTCTCAAGTCTCTGTCAGCTTGAAGCTTCTAGGACTTTAACACGTACCTGGTAGTTGTATTTGGCTGTAGTGTTTTAATACAAGTTTTAATACATGATTTACACATATACATGTATATATAACAAGTAGTAACAATGTGCTTTACTTGGACTTGATATAATGAAACAGCTTCCACGACAACGCCAATGGACAAACCAACTTCAACTACAACAAAGTAATTCAGCTTCACCTGGAGTTCATATAATGAGTAATGGCATTAGAAAAACTCAAAGCCGAACTAAGTTCAAGTACAACAAACTAATTCAACTTTTTCTCAACCAAACTATGTCAAACTACTTGTTGGCTATTAAAAGTGTTAGTTATTCATGTTCCAGGCATACTATTCTAGTTTCTATTCATGATTAAGATTCACCAAGCAGATATAGTGTTCTTTCTCCAATGATTGCTATCAGGTGAACAAACAGATTTGTTAGAGCACAAAGGTATGAACACCAGATTTTGGGATTTCAAGATTGCTCCCCTATGATGTAGGCCATGTCTCCATAGCTCCACAAGGGTCTGTAGGGTATCTTGACCCTCAATAATTCGAATTATACATGCATTGGATAGTTGACCCTCAATCAATCCCACCAAATTTTGTTCCTGCAAGCTCCTACAAGTGAATTGATCTTTTAATCAAGAGAAATTAAAGGGTACAAATACTAGGAATCAATAGGAATATTAAAAACATCAGGCATAAGTTAAATGATATGGAAACCATAGCCTCTGATAGAATTTTGTCTGATGATGAGCTTAAGGCTAAGAAATCCATCCAGCAAGACCTATAGGATACTTCAAATGCCTATGAATCCCTTTTACTCAAAATTATAAGGTATGCTAATTTAGTCAAAATGGAGAAGAATGTTTTCCATTTACTCAGAATTATAAGGTTGGTTTGGGGGTTGAAGGGAGAAGGAGTAAGGGAGAATTCGTGGTTCCGAATCCCTCTCATTAACAAAAATTAACAAACTAACAACTAACATTTGCCAATAAAAAAAACAAACAATTAGCGTTGAATTTAGGAACTCTTACTCTTACTTGTAGTGGATTTCAAAAATTAACTTAAATCAGTTTAGCTTAGTTGCCTTTAAATGTAATGTCATCCACTAACCTAGCATTCTATGGCAGCTAGCTGAAAATAATTGAATGCAGTGCTAGCCTGTGCATGTGGCTACTATAGGGTCGAACGTTTTAAAGAAGCTCAACAGTGTTAGGGAATCTAAGCAATCAGCAATAGAAGCTGTTGAAGCTATGAACAATAAGGCCAAACAACTTGAACAGGCATTATCCCAAAAGGCTATAGGATATGAAGCATGGAAACAAAAACTAGAGCATGAAAGAAATGAGTACACAACAACAGTGAAGGAAGAAAGTAGATGCTTCCAAGCAACAACTCAACAAAATAAGGCAATATTTTGACACAGCTTTCTAAGCAAGACTAGCAGCATTCCAAACCCTAGTAGAAGTAACTAGTTAACAAACTAACTAACAATCTATAAGAACAAAGAGCACAAAGACCGTGTACGCGGAAGCACCAAGTTACAATGAAGACATGAAGCTTACCTCGAACCCAACAGCGACAATGCCGACGAGATCGTACCTCAGGTGAAATGTACCTCAGCTGACCACAAAGACCACGTACTACCAGTGAAATGTACCTCAGGTGACCACCGGTTCGCCAATCCTTGCACCAGAAACCACAAAAGGTCCTTAGCTTAACCACGAGTTCTAGAAACACACCTAGCACGATCACGGTCTTCAGTTCAATAGAACAACACAGTTAGATGAAACGAACCTGTCACAGTCTTCAGTGCAATGGAGAACAACAAGCTTCGATGTTAACTGTCATACCCTAATTTCGTCTGGGGACAATCCGTTGTTGGGATGCGACCCTCATTTGACCACTTCGAGGTACTTGGCACCCATTGTTAGGCAATTTGTGAAGTTTCGTGACGTGCCGGAAGTCAAAAGAAGGCATCGTAGCATAATCCGTGAAGTTCCGCGATATGTCGGAAATTAAAAGGAAGTGTTAGTGCGCAATCCGCAAAGTTTCTTAACCAAACACTTTGTTCACAAAGAACTATGTAGGTCTGATTTCCTTATCGCAATTAAGGAATATGTAGGAGCAAGGGAAACCCCCTCATCGACCGCAAAAGATAAAAAATATAAAAAGTACAAAAAGAAATAAAGACATAAAAGGGAACATAAAAATTGAAGTCATGTTTGCACATTTAATTAAAGGTTGTTGTCTCTTGTGACGGACGCGTGGGGTGCTAATACCTTCCTCGTGCGTAAATACAACTCCCGAACCTTTCACTCAAAGTTCATAGACCACGTCTTTTCCGGTTTTTCTGACGTTTTCCTCAAATAAACGTTGGTGGCGACTCCGCGCGTATTCCTTTCTTGGAACACGCACCCGCGAGTCACGCGTCGCCCTCCCGCCGAAGGGTAGGTTGCGACAGTTGGCGACTCCACTGGGGACAATTTTTAGAGTTAGGCCATTTAATCTTGTGCAATGTTTTATCATGACTTTCTCCTTTGTTGGTTTCCCTTTATTTGTCTTATGTTCTTGTGTATATAAACTCTTTGTTGCTTTTAGTGCGTTTTAAAATGTATGCATGAGGTAAATATTTATGCATTTGATGCACACAAACACCAACACTATTTGCACACACGGTGAGTTGAAAAAGGGCCCTATACCCGGGTTCATGGGAACATAAGGAGTGGAGGTGAATCTGTGATCATGTTAGGTCTCCGACTTGCTTGATTACAGTGAACCCTCGTCTAGAGTTTTTCTCTTTGAAAACATATTGTTGCTAGTAGTCCCTACTGCTGCAATATGTCCTTCGAAGGGGATGATACCTCTAGAGACCATCAAGAGAGATATGACCACCTTGGGGATTATCACTAAAAGCCTAGTTAGCTCCCTCCCATATAGGTCCCATGAATAGGGGCACGAAGCGGACACGTTGCGTGCCATTTTTTCACATTGCCATGCATAAGTATCATGTACCCTTTGTTTATGTATGTTTGTGAATATTGTCGTGTTATATATATCCCTGTATTGTACCTTTCGCATATGCATCATACGTGGGTTCCGTCTTAAATCCCCTCTCTTGGGGGAAACCAACGGAGGGTTCGTGTCACCTTCTTAAATACATACGTTGGGCACTTCGCTACCCCAAGACATTGTATCTAAAAAGGAGACAATTTCCCCGGGCTCCCGTATTCATAAATTGCATCTGTCTCATGTGCATTTCTGCATGCATTCATCCATTCTACCCATGATAGATGTCGGAGTTTTGATTCGCACCGGATTTTTGTTTCACTTTAGTAAACATGGGGACAAATCAAACTAGCAAAAAGATTTATCAAGTCAAGATTAAGGGCCTAGATATCACTAGCATTAAGGAGTTGGGGCAGTTGATGGGACCTCTCCAAATGCAAGCCTTCCGCAAGGCGTACGGAAAGATCTTAGATTTGACCATAGCAGAGATATCCACAGAAGTCGTCGCATCACTTCAGCGCCCGCGTGGGTCAATCCTCCGCAGACGTCTCATGGTACGCATCAATATGCTCAACATCATCCGAGCTTCTCAGCTCACGCTGGGAACTCCTCTAATTCAGCACCCATGCAGCCTAAGGCACCCATTCAGAGGGAGGCCCCCCAAGTTCCAACTCCAGCCACGACCCGCCCGGTCGGCAATCCCAACACAATGAGGAACTCTCCCCCGAGGCCAATTCCAGAATTCACCCCACTCCCAATGACGTATGAGGACCTTTTGCCATCTCTTATTGCCAACCAACTGGTCGTAGTAACTCCCGGGAAGATCTTCCAACCCCCTTTCCCAAAGTGGTATGATCCTAACACGACTTGCACGTACCACGGGAATGCCCCGGGGCATTCCATCGAAAAATGCTTGGCCCTTAAATACAAGGTCCAACATTTGATAGATGCTGGGTGGCTAACATTTCAAGAGGATCGGCCCAATGTGAAAACCAACCCGCTTGCCAATCATGGAGGGGGAGCGGTTAATGCCATTGGGTCAGATAGGCCGCGCAAGTCTAAACCTTTAAGGGACATGGCAACCACTAGGAGGTTTATCATTGAAGCCCTACAACAGGGAGGTGTGATTCCCCATGGTGGGCATAAAGAGGATTCTTGTTTGTTGCATCCTAGTGAGCTACATAGCATGGAAACATGTCTGGCAGTAGGGGAATTGTTGTAGCAAATGATAGATCAAGGCCAACTAGAAGTCAGTGATGAGGGGAGGGAAGAGCAGCATATATGTATGCAGTCCGTGGATGAGAGAGGCTTTGGAAAGCCTAAACCTTTGGTGATATATTTCACCAAGGGCACAACTTCGCAAAAACCCCAACACCCTTCGACAGCTAAACCTGTCCCTTTCCCATACCAAAACAGCAACACAGTCCCATGGAGGTACACACCTCCGAACAAAAAGGAAGAAGAAGCAATCGACATCAGTTCATTGTCGGCCAAGGTAAGCAATATCACGGGGCTTAGCGGTGTGACCCGCAGCGGTCGCATGTTTGCACCCCCCCGACCTACCAATTCTACCCACGAACGTCAAGGGGAAGGCAAAGGTAGTGGAAGAACAAAATGATAAAGCACCCCTCACTCCGAAGGAGGATATTCCGGTGAAAGGTCTTCCGGAGAAAAGGGATGGTTACGGCAAGAAGGAGGTGTCACTAGAGGAAGCCAGTGAGTTTCTTCGCATAATTCAGCAGAGCGAGTTCAAGGTTATTAAGCAGCTCAACAAAACCCCGGCCAGGGTCTCGCTATTGGAATTAATCATGAGCTCGGAGCCTCATCGGGCTTTGCTAGTAAAGGTTTTGAACGAGGCCCATGTGGCCTAAGATATCTCTGTAGAAGGCTTTGGAGGGCTCGTCAATAATATCACCGCCAATAACTATCTCGCCTTTGCCGAAGAAGAAATCCCTGCCGAGGGAAGAGGGCATAACAAGGCTTTGCATGTATCAGTCAAGTGTATGGACCACATTGTAGCCAAGGTGCTCATCGATAATGGTTCCAGCTTAAACGTGATGCCCAAAAGCACTTTGGAGAAATTACCGTTTAATGCTTCCCATCTAAAGCCAAGTTCCATGGTAGTTCGTGCCTTAGACGGCACCTTCCGAGAGGTTAGATGAGAGATCGACCTTCCGATACAAATAGGCCCTCACACCTGTCAGGTTACCTTTCAAATCATGGGCATTAACCCCCCTTACAGCTGCCTGTTGGGACGCCCATGGATCCATTCAGTGGGAGTCGTTCCCTCTACACTCCATAAGAAAATGAAGTTCGTAGTGGAAGGGAATTTGGTCATCGTATCGGACGAGGAAGACATCTTGGTGAGTTGTCCATCCTCTATGCCAAATGTGGAGGCCGCAGAGGAGTCGTTAGAAACCGCTTTCCAGTCTTTTGAGGTGGTAAGCATTTCCTCCGTGGACTCATTCTCTGGGCAACCTTGCCTGTCAGATACGGCAGTAATGGTGGCCCAGGTAATGTTGGGGAATGGCTACGAGCCCGGAATGGGTTAAGGCAAGGACAACGGCGGCATAACTAGCCTGATAAGCGCCAAAGGAAATCGTGGGAAGTTTGGGTTAGACTACAAACCCACACGGGCAGATATAAGGAAAAGCATCGTGGGAAGAAAAAGCGGAGGTCAAGGCTCGCGATTAAGACAAGAAGATGAAGGAAGCCCACCCTGCCATATAAGTAGGAGCTTTATAAGCACGGGTCTAGGGGACGAAGGCCAAGTCGTTGCGATATGCGAAGATGATGCTCCGAGTGGTTCGAATTTGGTACGACCATGCCCTCCTGATTTCCAACTAGGAAATTGGTGAGTGGAGGAGCGCCTAGGCATTTACGCGACAAGCATAATGTAAACCTTTTACGACTTTAAATATGATATGATACTTTACAAAGAAAAAACATTCTTTTAATTTAGGTACCTACAAATGGTTCTACTAGTAAAAATCATCAAACTACAAACAATCTCAACTAGAGGTGAGTTGAAATTTAATAATTAATATGTTGACAATACCATTTTTGTTAGCTTATGGTATAGCTTGTAGTGTATCCATACTATCTATGTATGTAGTAAGTTGACATTTAATAATTAATATGTTGACATTTTTATTATTTCAGGAACATGATTTTGATGGTAATGAAGATGTAAGCCGACGACAAAATGTTTAAGTGTCTGGTTTTTACTTCGTCTATTTGTCTAGCAACTTGAATTAACTCTTTTATACATTTAGAAATTTAGAAACTTGTTACATTTTAGTGATGATTCCCTCCATGTAAAGAGCAAGGTCATGGTGCACCAAAAATATACACGTAGGAAGGACTATGCACATGGTACTATAAAACAAGGCAAAGTGAATTGGAAAATTTTCTATAGCACTATTGATGCTAGATCATTTCACAATGACAAATGGATCAAGGGCTGCAATATGTTAAAAAGCACACAACCCAGTTACAATAATCACAAATCAGGCTAACAAAAATCTAATTGTATGTAGCAGGTTGTTGTAACTTTCCAAAGGCCATGTTGCAGCAGATCTCTAACTTTGTGCAGCATAATAATAAGCTCATGTATCTATGCTCATGTATATTTAATTAAAAATTATAATCAACAAAGAGTGTAATTAGGAACTAGTTTTATTATTATTATATGGCATTTACCTAGAGAAGACCGTAGGTACAAGTAAATTGACTTTTACCTACAGTTAGAGATTAGAGATTATAGGTACGTATAAATTAATATCTTTTACCTACACATTTGAAATTGTAGGTGTTACCTATAGTGATAGTCAAATTTGACTGTAGGTAAAAATATATCCGTAGGTAAAGCCTATAGTGACTGACTATTAGTTGTAGGTGTATACCTCCTCAAAGTTAATGACCAAAATGTCTGTAGGACAAAGTCCTTTATACATCTATCTACGGATTTTGGAATTCTAGTGTCAGTTTTTGTCTATAAGTATAAGTCATTTTCCTTGTAGTGCTACCCACTCAACTCAACCCAATATTTACAGTAAAATATAATTGATTTCTACTTCATAGTATCTCATGTCTCAATTAAGAGGAGCCATGGAAAGAAGAGGTTCAAAATCTCGATCAATTCCTTTTTCAAATCCCACCATAGCTGCGCAAGCTCCATTAATAATATTGAAACACATAATTGGTTGTAGATTACAGGCCGGGTATTATTAATAAGAACACACTGTTTATTTATTTTTTTTTTCTTATATTCTCTTCTTAAATTATATCTATTTATCTATATAGATAGATAGACATCTATATATAGTTATAAATTTTTGTTTGTTATCCCATCAATCAAAAGTTAATACTCATTTCTAAAGGAATGACCATTCAGACAAATTAACTATATCCCTTTAAAATTATTAGATTTGGTCGGTATTTCATAAAGATAAATGATATGTGGACACAATAGAGAATTTTTTCCTTTATCTACTATTTAAACAAATATTCAATCAAATTAATAAAAAAGGTTAAATTGAAATTTGGATCCCCCTAATTCTAAATTCAGATATTTTGTCTCGCTATTTTTTTAGACTAAGTAATTTTGATCATTCTATCCGTTGATCATACAAAGTCAATGTTTGACTTTGATATGATGTATTGGTATTGACATTAGAGTAAGTTGTTGACATGACACTTATGTGACTAGAAATTAAATAAAGTGAAAATAAAAAGGATTTTGATAGGAGTTGAATTCATGATTTTTTTTATTTAAAGACAGAACAATAAACCACTAAGATATTTATTTTGTTTAATTAATATCATAAATATTATTTCAGATATATCATTATTTGAGAGTTACTAATTATTTTTTAATCTTAAAAATTTATAAATTAAAATAAATTATTTAATATTCAATTTTACATGTAGTTATTTTATCATATAATTTTATTTTAATATAAAATAATAAATTATTATATATAATTTTTTTCTTATTTTATCATAATTTTAGAAACATTACATAAACTAATATATAGTTATCTAAAAACATTGTTTTATGTAATTTACACCAATTACGTAAATTTAAAATAATATTTAAATAATTTAAAAATTAAAAATTTATTCATTTATATAATTAAAATAAAATTTGTATTACTTATATGTAAAAATAAATTTACATAATTTTTATAAATTACGTAAAATAATTATATATATATAGAAAGAGAGAAATCAAGTTACTCTAAAATAATAGCTTGAAAAAAAATAATTTTTCATCTCAATCATTCATCTTCTTGAAATTTAATCATTAACATTAACTACTCATTACAATCATTAATTTTCAAGAAAATAAATATTGAGGATGAGATAAATTGATATTTCATATTGTTGGAAACTGCCATCACAATTCACCTACAAGAATAGGAATGCTAACAAAATAGAGCACAACTCCCCCTCAATAGAATAGCCCGAGGCACTCCAATCCAAAGGATAAAAATATGCTTAATGTAACAAGGGTGCATGCGGTACCACCGAACAAAACATAAAACCTATCCACAAAAAATCTATTGATGTGGAAGCCTTAAGGTTAATGGAGATAACACAGGCATAGAATTCCAATCATAGAATGAGCAAGAAAAATTGTTGTTTTTTCCTTTAAGTCAATTCCACGATTTTATGTTACAAAGTCAAGAAATATAACCGGTAGCTCAAAACTCATGTACGGGATAACAATCATTTTTATTCATCAAGAAAATATACAAATTCACCAAGAGCGCTTAAATTGATAATAAGGATTTCTCCAATTCAAGACACGAAATAGTACAACCTCTACATGCATATAACGCTACATTCACAAAATTGAGTATCAATACAATACATTTATTTTCTCCACAGAGGATTACCCTCATTTGATTCATGCTTCTGAATGCCAAATAATCGGATATCAGTCTTTCAACACTCCATAATCCAGGATAACACATCGAAACACCTACATATTTCGCCAACCTCCTGCCACCATTCCTCCAGCTAGCGTTTGCTGCCTGCGTTAACGATTTATGGCAGCGGAGTATAAGTTTTTTTTTTCCCCTTCTTTCCTCACCACTTTGAACATTTTGTCCCTAATCTCCAGCACCACCCAAACTTATTTCAATGCGTTCTCCACCAAAGAAGTCACGATCGGGAGTGCGGGCAATAGAATCAATGTTTGCACATGAAGCCTCCCTGAACGCAATTCGTCCTCCCGAAAATTGCCTAGGACAGCGACAAAACATATTGCTGGAGGGTAGGTTTGTGTCAAGTTCATGGTGTTACACATTGTCTACAATGTGGTGGGAAGATTGGTGGCCACAATGTGACATGGAAAGGGGTTGGGAGGAAGCAAAACAGGCTTTCACATGCGGTCTCAAATATGAGAGAAGAGACGTGAAGTGGTCAAGAGGGGACGAGAGAGAAATGGTATAATTTTTTAATAAAGCATCTGAAATAACTATAATATCTATCAAAATAATTAACTAAAACAAAAGAGATTATGGATATATCTATCCTAAATATTAATGTAGGATGCTATCTAACATGTGAATAGGTTATATATATGGGGTTATCAAACTCTCGACTTAACTCGCTAACTCTTATGAGTTTACGAGTCTATTTATTCTTTGAATTAACTCTTGAATAAACTCTTTTTAGTAGACTCTATCAATTCTAGGTAAACTTGATAAACTCTCAAGTTTATCACTGAGTGAATAAGTCATCAAGTTAAAATAATTAGACCAAAATGCAAGTCATTTTGGATTATTTTTTGTCTGTTTAATGTTCAACATAGCTTCATTTAGTGTGTTATTCTTACACTACTAAAATAAATGTTTTTTACGAAGCACTTTCAAAGTCGGTCGCAACACGACCGTCTTTGTATTAGGGGCGGTGGCATTTTGGTAAATAATTTACATATTTAACGACGTTTTCGTTTGGCAACGTCTTCGAAAGGGAGATAGGGGCATTTTTGTAATTATAAAAAAATTGACTAAGACGGTGTTTAGGATACAACGTCGTTGAAATCCTTAAATACAAAGACGGTTTGAATTTGCACTGTCGTGAATCATATATTATAAAATTTTTCCCGCGCGTTGCTTCCTCGCTTCTTCTTCGTGAGTTTCTGACTAAGCAAAAACTTCCCATGCTAGTTGGCTTCCTCATGAGTGAGTTTCTGAGTGACGCTAGGTTTTGCAGCAGCTTGACACCTTCACACCAAACCTTCCCGCGCTACCTTCCTCGTGAGTGAGTTTCTGAGTGACCTTTTTGAGTGAGTTTTTTGAGCTTTGGAGAACCCAAAGGCCGTTGCGGTGACATTATTCACAGAGGTAACATCAGCCTCGTTGCTCGAAGAGTTGGGTGTGGTGTTTTGAGATATTGTATTTTCATTGCACTAATATTGTCCAATCTTGACTTTTCAGGAACTTCTAACTTCAGGAACTTCCTCCCTCGGTTCATAGGCTGGGTTGGGACCCCTAGCTAGTTATGTTTTGCGACAAGAAGATTTATCACTGTCCAGGTTCGTGTCTTTAAGGCCTAACGTTTTTTGTTTAATGAGATATAGGGTTTGTTGCTTGAATTCCTGTTTATATTTTGGTTTAGTTGATTTGTCTTTTTCATTTTCATTTATGTTTGGAAGTACATATTACCTTTTAAGGCCTAACGTTTTTTGTATTGCATTCTTTGATGGAATCTCCTTAATCATTATTTCTGCAAACCTATCTTTGTTCTGCAAACGTGTGTCTAAAAAGCGAAAATTCCATGGTTCACAACCTAAAATAAACCTCATTTCTCATATGCTTTCCGTATTCTGCCACCAACAATTTCTTGGAGTGAACTCAGTTCTTTGCCAAATTTTGAAAGGTGTATGACAGGAATAATGTGTTCTGTGTTGCCTAAAGTTGAGGCCTTCACAAACTCATGTGGGGATGATGAAACAATGTTGAAGGCCTTTAACACCAGCTTTTGAGTCATCAAATGCTTTGAGCTCATGCAGCCTATCAGGGTTGAGCTCATATGTAATAGACACCTCCATGTTTCTTCCTTCTGGTTCTAGTGGAATTTAGGGTCTAAACTCTAAAACCTTATCGTGGAAAGTTTTAGTGTTTTTTCTATATAGTGTGTGCTAATCATAGACAATGTTTAGTGCTATCTTAAGAGAGACACACTCACACACTTACTTTGGAGTTCAATAGTAGATTTGTATAACTTCAATGTATTGATAAATCTAAAATAACTTGATATCTATACAAATAAATCAGAACATGAAAATTAAAGAAGAAAGTGACATTGTACGTGCATATGCATAATGCATAATAATATTAAGTAGGGAATAACTTAAATTTCAAAACATTTAATTGATTTATGGAAGGGGGTATGTGAATAATAATTAAGAAAGAAATCATGTAGGCTAATTGAAGGACAATGGTTCTAGGTGATTTGAGAAAGGAACAGATGCAACTAGTTGTATAATATGCATTGCCTTGTATCCCATCTAAGGATGGGTCATGAGTTGCCACAGTAAAGAAAGCAGGGCAGAGAGGAATCACAAGAGGAGCCATCTATAGTGATCATGAGAGAATACAAGAGTGAACGAATATAAAACATGGCTATATATGAATTATCAAATTTTAATTTTCTTAAAAGAAAAATATAAGATGAAAACATGTATGGATATAAAATATATTTTTATAAATTTAAATGATATAAGAGATGTGTGAAGATAGAAATATTTTAATATATATTAACATTAATAATTATTATATATAATATTTATTGACATATACTAACACACTTTATTAAAATTTAGATAAAACTATCATTAATATATTAAAAACCTCACTACAAGGGCTGCATTCTTGCAGTGTGTTGCAAGTGCTGAAGACTATGGAGTTAATTAGAAATGAGAACAATTTTGTCGGGGTTTTCGAGAATTGGAATTGCCCAAGAATAATTATTGTGTTCATGAGTGGAATAGAAAATTCCAAATTGGAATCACTCATGTCAAACAATATGACTAGCATCACCTTTTTAGTTTTTAGGAGGTTCTTAGAGTTTGTCCCAAACTCCTCTCTGAATATTTCTAAAACTGGTTGGTCAAATAATTGCAGGAGTATAATTAGCTTTCAAGTAATCCTTAAAACAAAGCAACCCCTAATTGAAATTGTTTCTATGGTTTTTGAGCAAAGACAATATATAGGTTTGCTATTGTAATCTTAAATTTTCTATTTTAAAGCTTGCATCCTATAACAGTTGAGTAGTCTGTGCTACTATTCCCTAAAAAGATGTTGCTGCCATTTTAACTATCTAAATAATATGAGAGAGAATTTGTGTACAGAATGAATGGCTACAGCTCTACCTAAACTGGTTTAACAGTTACACAATCATATACTCTAAATACACTAAATCCTTGCAAGGACCTAGAATAACACGTGACAACTTGGGACAAATATGATTAGAGATATATGAAAATATTGACCATATATTTAAGTTGAATTGTTTTCTGATTATTTCCGTACATGGATTGAGTCTAATCCCTAAACTTATGAGATTGATTCTCTCGTACTTGTATATAAATATTGTACTTTATCATGAAAATGCAATATATGTTATTTCACAAAATAGGTATATCTCATTCATTCCAACTGTGTGCACAAATCATACCAACTCCACCATTGAACTCCTTCCCCAGACCAACCATCAGTTGTGTTTCTTATGAATAGACTAGGAATGTAATTAGTGAATTACTTTAGTTACATTCAACACACTATCATAATTATGAATACATACTATGACTATTATATATTTTTTAATCAATATTTTAATGAAACTCAAATCAAAGTTAGGAAAATAAAATAGAGAAAGATAAAGCAACATTACAATGTGAAGTAAAGTTCTCTCTTGTGCACACAGAAGGGGGCAAGATGCTTGTTTCCTAAACTCCTTTTCCAACATATTCTTTCAAGATATTGGTTAAGACTTCCACTAGCCAAACCACTTGCCTTTGACTCAGTGCAGCTTGTGAGGCCTAATGAATGAGTATCGGTTGTTTTTATTTCTTTGCTGCTTCTTCTCATTTGCTTACCAAGATCCTGATCTTCACTATTCACACTTGTGATATAAGGAAACTGCCAATGCTGCAAAAGAAATATGACATTAATTTGAGAAACATTATCCCCTCCATCCCAAAAAAGACAGATGGTTCACATGCCTCCATGTTATTTGAGCTGAAAGAATTAATCTCCAAAAGGGTAGGATTTGTGATAACATCATATGTGCTAGGATCAATCTTCCGAACATCCCCTGCATACATAAGGGGAGCCTTTGCCATCGACCACAGAGTCATCTGTGGGATAATAATACATTCACTCAATCTATTGATAATGCAGTTACAGTTGTACACAAGTTAAAATTAAGACATGAATATATGGGAAAACAACCTAGTTGTACTTTTATCATCTAATGTGGAGAGGGTTCAATCAGTGAGGAAACAAGCAAGCGAAACACGCAATATGTACTAAATGATAGCTATAGAAAAAGAATAAGAGGCCATGTAATGTTAATATACCTATCGGATCAGAGAAAAGGGAGAATAAAAAGAGAGTTTGAGGATAAGGAAAAACACTTCATCATTGCTTTTTCTGGTGCCTCTGTTTGGTGACCTAGTTGAACACGGTTTATAATTATAAACTAACACAAATCTCCATTATTTTAGTTCATTAATTGGGACTTGGGAGACTGTCTTTGACATCCTCCTTAAGGTTGTGGTTGGTTTTGAGTAGAAAACAAAGACAATGGGTGAGAAGAAAAATAGAGTAAAATATAGTGAAAAGTAAAATGAGATTTGCTTTAAGTGAAATAGAGTAGAAAAAAAGAGAAATATTTAAATTAAGTGAATTGATAAGAAAAAAATAAAAGTCAAAAAATTAGTAATTTAAGAAAATACTATTCTACCTTCTTGAAGTTAAAACAACAACCATGACCAAGAGCACACTAGGCATCACGAGGGCTAAATTGGAAAAAATGTGAACAGTGGTGTTTTTTCTTTGCAAATCCAATCACTTTTAAAAGGAAATTTTATACAGTAGGATCCATATTTTTTTTAAAAAAATATACATCTTCCTCTTCTTTCTTACCAAACCATTCGTCAGTTCTACTTCTCTTTTCTTTCCTCCTCTTCCCTCCTCCTCCCCTTTTCTCTCCTTCATACCAAATCACTCCTAAAAAACTAAAATATATTTATAAGAAAAAGTTATTATATTGAAAATATTTTTTAAATAATTTTTTTACTAAAAAAAAGTTGATGTTGTGAAACTTACATAGTATTTTCAATTTTCTTAAGGGCAGTGGCCGAGCATTTGCAGCTGGTGGAGATATTGTTGCGCTTTACCATTTGATAAACAAAGGAAAATTATAAAGATTTTTTTAATTAAGGTGTGGATGGAAAAATTCTTCTCTAAACTTTATCTAGTTGTCTTAGTTTTGAGGTTCTAAAGTGTATGATTATTTGCTGACTGTGTTTTCAAACTGGTCTTGGGTTTTTTGAAATAGTGGAACTTCTAAATGTGGGGATGATGTAAACATCCTTGAAAATTAAGATTGAATATTGTCAACATCCTTATATTAAATGTAAATAGTAAGAGCCGAAGCTATTAAGTGGAGGTCTTGGAATTGTCTTATGTGCATGCTTGGCAAATGATTTTTTTTGGAAAATAGGTATTCTTTTTTATCTCTCCAAAACAAGTTAAATGAATCACACTCTAACAGTTAACAAAAGTTACAGTGTTGATTTTTGAATTTAAAAAAAAAAAATTCTACAAGCAACAACAATTCCTTGATTTGTTCAATGGCAACTGGTGTTTCCTCCTATACTTTGTACCTTTCCAAACTGGACAATTGCAGTTCATTTTGGTTTAACCTTTTATATTAATAAGCTGCTATCTTCATTTGTATTCCGCATCCTCTCCTCACCTATTAATTGATTTTTTTCCCTCACTTCTTAAGCTTTTGATGCTTGGAGAGCTTATAAAAGTTCAAAGACATTTTTGGCAATGTTTCATTAGATAAGGGAGGAGAAGCATATTCTTTAACATTTTTAAATTTTATATTTTCTGACCAACAAGATCCAACTCCCAATACTTTTCATATTTCAATTTGTGCTTCCTTAGAAAGCTTTAGACAAACTATAGGTTTTATACGTACTTAGGTTTCAGATTTTGCATGCAATTTGGTTTTAGCTATTTTCTCGTGTATATTTTATAAATGTCTTTTTCTAATGCATTGTACTTAATTGAATTTTATGTTTTTATACAGTTATGCTAACCTTTTTTCCTTTCAATTTATGCAGGGAACTTGGAAGGATATAAAGAATTTTTTAGAACGGCATATAGTTTAATGTACCTGATATGCACATATTTGAAGCCACATGTGAGTATAGTATTTTGAGGCACATTTAACATGCTCATATTTGCTGTTTCTTATGAATAATAATTCACACTTATGATATTTTTTGTCGAAGTACTGATTTGAAATCATTGAAATACACATGTTTGTAAACATGGTAAAATAACAGGAAATGTATATAAAATAGAATCCTATTATACTAGTTAATTGTGATAAAACCAAATTCTATAATTTTAAGAATATTTGACCATCTATTCTTTGTCATCGCTATTACATTATCATCATTTTAATGAGAAATTGACTTCTAACTATGAATTGATCTGGGAAAATTGTGTAACAACTTAATACATTGATTATGCATTTAGGAACCCATTAAGATAATGTTTTCATGTTTATGCTCCCTAGTGTTCTCTGCGTTTTGTTCTTTGGTGTTAAGCATTGACCAACTTACAAATTTATTCACAAAGGCTTTGACTTGGGTATGCTATGATGTCAACAAGATCGGTATCATTAAAATCTATGCTTAAGCTTGAGGGGGTGTTAAGAGTTGTTAGTGTCAAGAGTTAAGACTCAACCTTAGGCTACTGAGATTCGAGAATATATGGATATATTGCACAAATGTATTTTGTACTGCACTGTTAACCCAGTGGTATATATCAAAGCTTTAATGATTCAGAAAGGTATTGGCTTCATTAGTGGATCTAGCTAGCGTAGACTCATGCCATAAGTTGATACAATTTCAAGGAGTTAGCTCTATTCATTTCTGCTATTTTTTATGTATATATCAAAGTTTAACTCAAAATATCAAGTTGCTGCAAAAAAAGCCTACTGAAGCATGGTTCAAGCAGATAGCATTAAAGGAGAATGAAGCTTAATTGCTTTTGCTTTTTAACAGTTATCCCAAGTACCATATTTAGGCATTGTAACTTGTATCCGCAAGTGAATTGGATGCAGATTGCGTATTGTGGTTAAGTTTGTCAACTAGTCATAGGTATTTATTCATAGTAACTCCATTGCATGCTTAGTTTATTACCTAAACCACCTTGCCTCATGTCAAACCATACCTGCCGAAACACTTTGATGATGAGATCATGATACTCATCTGCATTCAAAGTCAAATAACATGCCAAAAGATCTTCCATTTCTTCTGGCCTGCTAATCTGATTCTCCGTGATCATCTCAATCATTCAATTTCTGAAATCTTGCTTTGGATCCAATGAAGACTTAATCATAGCAAAGCTCTCTAATCCTGATGTTTCTGTTTCCTCTACAATTTCCTCCCTTTCTTTATTCATCTTTAGTTTTTCTTTCTTCATGTCTTCTAAAGCCTTTTATTTTGCAGATTTCAACCTTGGAAACCATCCTTTGAGAATGTATTTTGACCCTAGAGCTTGACTTTTGTTTCCTCCTCTTAAGTTCTCTGTTGGGAGGAAGATGATGTCATTGCTTCTGCCTGTTAGTCTTTACCTTCAACTCCTCACATTGTTTCACGTTCTACCTCTCAGAACTCATTTTCTTATGAGATGGCCTCTCAGTTTTGTCAATGTCTTCTATAATATTTCCAAGTATAAAATTCTTTGAAACTACTGAAGAGGAAAAAGCATATTTTCTTGGGGTGCAAATTCTTCTAGGTGATTGACATTGCAACTCATGTTTTTCCACTATTTTACTGAATCCAAAGTCAACTTCCTCTACTTCTCTTCCTAATGTCTAGAGTTGCTTTTGAAAAGCTTTCTTTGCTTTCCTCTTATATCTCCTCCTTAAGTTTTCATATTCCTTTTCTCTATTGTACTCATCCATCTCCTTTGAAACTTTCTCATCATTCAGCAACTTCCCTTCTTCTCCAAGACCAATATTATCTTTCTCCTTTAACTTCAGTGTGCCTTCTCTCTTTCCATGTTTCTTAGCATCCCTTCTAACACCAAGGCAACCTGTGGTTGAGGAGGGAATGACATTATCATCAATATCTTCATTCTTCTTATCCTTATAACTATCTTCATTAAATGGTTGTCTAGAGAAATCATCATACTCACAAGAATACTGTGGTGAACCACTCTGCTTGGCCTTGTGCTTCATTTTTCCAGCAATTGCCTCTGAGTTGATTCTCATGTGTTTCAACTTGGACAACCAAGAGAAAGCAGATGCATGAGAAATGAAACAAGAGCTAGAAGAAGAGAGTTATGAGGGGGGGGGGGGGGGGGTCTTACTGTTTTCTTGTGCGGTTTTTCAAAAGACACAACCACCCAAAACCTCTGACCTTAATTTGATTGGAAATTTAATAAAATAAATATCATATGTAATTGTCATGTCTTAATTTCATTGGAAATTTTATTCTAATATTATCTTTCATCCTTAAATATAAAAATCTTTCCATTAATTCACATCTATTAAGAAATTTAGTTAAATAGAAAATCACTATTATGATACTTTTTATTGTAAAGAAATATAAAAGCATTAATTTTTTATATTAAGAAATATAAAAGCCTTAATTTTTTGTAAGATTTTCTTTATTCCTAAATTAATATATGGATTCATTTGTGCAACTTGTTGCTAATGGTTGATGGGGTGTCAACCTGGTTCGAATGGTAGCAACCATTTAAGTAGTTGTGTAGGCTAATTTGCTTTAAAAAAAGACAGAGAAGAAAGGAACAAAATTTCAAAGAGTTTTAATTAAGGCCGAAAGTGAATATTTGCTAGTGGAATGGTAGCAACCATTTAACTAGTTGTGTAGGCTATTGTTGACTGAATTTCAGAATATTTGCTATAACATTTCAAATAGATTTAATTAAAGCCGAAAGTGAATATTATTTCATTCGCATATTTTCTGGTGTAATTCTCTCATACTCATTTTACTCTGTTCACATTATTCTGGTGTAATTCCCATATATTAATTTTTTTATTGTAATTGAATGCAATTCTATTATGACAGAATTTGTTTGTTGCCTAGTGGAATTAAGAAGTTTGTGAAACTCCTATAAATTTATTTAGTGATAACAAGTCAGCCATTAGTAATTTAGTATTGCACACAACTTAATCCAATATGATAGAATAAGGCACATAAAGATAGACTATTCATCAAGCAGAAGCTAGATAATGGGCTTACAATTATAGCATATGTGGGGTTACAATTGGAAAATACGGACCTAAAGACTTCCTACAAACCAATTCCAATAACTCACTAGCAAATTAGGAATGATAAATATCGCAGTCACTAGCTTGAGGGGAAGTGTTGTGTTGCATAATGAGCTCATTTATTGTTTCCTTGTAAACCTGTTGGTATCTTTATTAGGATTAGTCTATATAAATTGTAAATAGTTGTTGTACTATAATCAATTCAGAAATATTACTTAGATATTTTCTCTTTCAAGTTTTAGTTTTATGTTCAATGAATTTTCTTTTGTTCGTACCCTTTTTATCCTCTTTTTAGGCAACTAGGAGAAATGAAGTGATGCAGAGGTAAATATTGTTTGCTAGTGCTAATTCCACAGGAACTGCTGTTTTGGTGAAGATAAACCTTTACAACCAAATAGTAAGTTGGTATTTCACTCCCCTGAGTATTTCATTGATCAATTATTTCTTGCTGATACAGTGTTTGTATGCTGTTAGTGTTTTTATTACTACTTTGGTACAAGTAAGGCTCTATTTTGTTTGGTTGTAGGTAGTAGGTTCAGGCATAAAATTAGAAAGAAATTTGTTGTTTCAGAAGCGGCCGACTTGTCTTTCTTGTGTTTGGTTTCCCACTCCTCTGATCCCACTCATACTACCTATTCACCGTATTTGTCTGGTATGTATTTCTTTCACTCTCACCACTGATAATTACATCGTTATTTACATATGATATTTGGTTTTTATAAGCAATTATATGTATTGTGAGTGAACCTTAGTTTCCTGTTCGAGATTCTATACAACGATTAATACAGATAGTTTGCATTAATCATTGTATGGAATCTTGAATTGTCTGTTTGGACAGTTTAAGAAGACTCAATTTTTATACTAGATTAATATGTGTATGTTACTTGTGTTTTCTAAAATTTGTTAAAATTTCGGTATACTTAATTTCACTATGTTCTCCGAGTGCATACTTGAATGTGGAGGATATGAAGTGATGCCACTACTTTCATCTCGTGTACTTGGAGACATAGGCGAAATGCTGCCGAAATTTCAACAAATTTTGAAAACACAATTAACATGTACTATTCAATCTAGTATAAAAACAAGTCTTCTTGAATGGGATAGGGCCACACCTTTAATGAAAAAAGTGAGGTTTAGATGCATGTTACATATGTTGCTAAAGTACTAGTATTACAACAAAGGGAAATCATGGATCGAAGTTGGATGCAAGCATCACGCATTAGTGAGGAGTATGAGAATGGAGTTGAACAATTCCTCCAATTTACTGAACTCAATGTTTCATCTTTGTGGGAAAAATATTTCTGTCCTTGTGTCAAATGTGCAAATGGGAGACATCAGCCTATAAGTGAGATAAGATCACATCTTATATGTCACGGGATCATTAAAACTTACACTAAATGGATATGGCATGGGGAATTTCCAGAAAAGCCACCATCAGTTGCTGACACTCAGACTGTGGATGTAGACATGGGAAATTGTATAGAAGAAATGATTCACGATCTAGGCCAAGAGGGATTTAGTCGAGCACATGCCCTTTTTTATGACAAACTAGAAAATGATTTCAAGTTGCCTTTGTATCCTAGGTGCACAGGTTTCACAAGGTTGTCAACAGTATTGGCTTTGGTGAACTTGAAGACACGATTTGGGTGAAGCGACAAAAGCTTCACTAAATTGCTTCTTCTATTGAGAAAACTGCTTCTTGAAGATAACACGTTGCCCAAGAGTCAATATGAGGCCAAGAAGATCTTATGTCCAATGGGAATGGAGTACCAGAAAATCCATGCATGTCCAAATGATTGCATTTTGTATAAAAATGATTTTGCTCAAATGCACAATTGCCCTACATGTGGTCTATCACGCTACAAGGGCAACAATGATGAATTCAGTCCCGGTGCAACCTCGATCAACAGTCGGCTAGCAAAGGTGTGCTAGTATCTTCCAATAATACCAAGGTTTAAGCATTTATTTGCTAATGGAGATGATGCAAAAAACTTGAGGTGGAATGCAGAAGGCAAAAAAAATGATGGATTGCTCCGACATCCAGCTGATAGTCCGCAATGGAAAGAATTTGATCATTTGTATCCTGATTTTGGGAATGAGCCAAGAAATATCAGGGTTGCTTAAGCACGAATCACAGTTCCTGGCCTGTTTTGCTTATGATTTACAACCTCCCTCCTTGGTTACGCATGAAGCGAAAATACATAATGCTTTGCATGATGATATTCGGTCCAAGACAGCACGGGAATGATATTGACGTGTATCTGGCTCCGTTACTTGAAGAGTTGACAACATTATGGGAAGACGAGGTTGATGTCTGGGATGGTAATCTACAGCAGACGTTTAGTTTGCGTGCAATGGTTTTCTGTACCATAAATGACTATCCAGCATATGGAAATTTAAGTGGTTATAGTGTGAAAGGCCATCATGCATGTCCTATATGTGAGAAAAATACTACATTCTTACAACTAAAACATGGCAAGAAGACAGTATACACAAGGCACCGAAGATTTTTGAACCAGTATCATCCATATCGACGATTGAAGAAAGCTTTCAATGGATCTCAGGAAAATGAAAGTGCGCCAAAACCATTAGATGGCAAACAAGTTTATGATCGCGTGAAGGACATTATAACTATCTTCAGAAAGACACAAAAGAAATCTGGAACTGAGACAAACATATGAAATAAAAGGTCCATATTCTTTGATCTTCTATGCTGGTCTGATCTTCATGTTAGACATTGTATAGACGTCATGCATGTGGAGAAAAATGTTTGTGATAGTTTAATTGGCACCCTCCTTAACATTAAAGGCAAAACAAAGGATGGTTTGAAGTCTCGTCAAGACTTGGTCGAAATGGGTATACGAGAGCAGTTGCATTCCATCTCACAAGGTTCCCGAACGTATCTACCCCGAGCATGTCACACAATGTCAACAAATGAGAAAAGGAGTTTGCGAACTTTCAAAGACGTCTTTGTTGGTGAACTTTCAAAGACGTTGCTTACGTGAGAAACGTCTCTGTTTGCGAACTTTCAAAGATGTTGCTTACGTAAACACCGTCTTTGAAAGTGGATCCCTTTCCACGACGTTGGATTTTCACCCGTCGTTGAAAGGTTTTACTTTCCATGACGTTGGATACAACGATGGTCGTCCACCGTCGTTGTATCCTGTTTTCCACCATCTTAGAAACACTTTTTTATAGTAGTGTTAAATACAAAAATTTTCACATTTAATAACATCAAACTCTTGTTCTCTAATAACATCAAATTTGTGATGAGAATTATCTCACTACTATAACATCTACAAGTTATTATCTAGTAGTGATACATTACTAGACTTGATTATTTAAGTATTGTGAAATTTATGATTTACTATTTTGCTTTATTATATTATTGGAATATTTAATTGATATGTTATTTATTGATATTTTGTTATTATTTTTATATAAAGTGAACTCTTACAAGTCTATGAGTTGAGTCTACGAGTCGAATCTATATAACTTTCACGAGTTTACGTAAATACTCGAGTTTGATAACCTTGTATCCATATATAAAAGTCCTTAAGTATTATTCCGTCTAAGCATAAATATCATAATCAACCCTCATTGTGAGGAACTTGTGTGTGATGTTGTAATTCTAAAAATATTTGCTTAGAGATTGTTCCAAATGTTAAGGGGCTCATCGTACGTCTGGTGGGGTTCTTGTGCAATATCAAATTCCCGTCACAATATAAGTATAGCTATTGCAAGGTAAAAGTTTACGGAATAACCGATTCTCTTCTTTATATATCGATAAACAGGAAACAAACAAAACACATCTGTCATCAAATACAAAATGAATATATGGTCCATACTAAAATGTCAAGTAGTGGATTTTATTCCTTATACATTCAATTAATTCGAACATTCAAATAATATAGATTTGAATGCCCTTTTTCATATTAAAAATACTTCCCGTCAATAATAATTTCAAGGGCATTTAGGCTTATCCCCATGAGTCTTGAGGCGTGCATAGCATGGGCAAACCTCCTTATGACCATAGGTCCCAGGGGGTACGCAGTGGCATGTGTGGCAACATGACTTGCATGCTCGTTTGCATCTCTTCCTTTTTGATGCTTTACTGCATCTTCGAGAACATTCATGGTTGCAATCTAATTTACAATGAGCAAAACAATTGCTTTAAATTAATTATTGTTCATGTCATCCTAGATAAAGACTAAAGAGTATATTCAATATAATTTGAGTTATATATGCTACCCAGCTAAAATGAAAATAGACACAATTTAATTAACTTTGATTCAAGACCGAGCATAGGATAAAATAATAGTAAATATTTTTGTTCAATCTATGATATATATATACATGTCCACTAATTTTTAATTATATTCTGTCTGGTTAAAAATCATTAATCAATCTTAGAATGGTAAATGGTTGAAGAGCAAAATTATTTAGACTAATTTCTTATATCATCAGCATCAAGTTTTTCAAATCAAACAACGACAATAATAAAATATTCTTTTTGAACAATAATAAGTAATTTCCATGAAAAATATTTTGAAAAAGTTCACGTGTTATTATTGAGATAAAACACGTACACGTAAGTCATATAATTGCTCTTGCCTAATGAATAAGACTTTTTTGCTGTCAAAAAGTTCACGTGCCGCCATTATTTGATTGAAGGCTAATGATTAGATAGTTTCGATATAACTTCGGTCCCACATTGAATAGTATTTTCATATATTTATCCTAGACGAGATATATATTTTTTTATATATGAACAGATTAGTTAACTGCGTTCGGCATATAATACAGTTCCACTAAGAATATAGACAAGAAGTTAATTAAATAAACTTCTCAACCTTAATTAAACTCAATTATAAGGCCATCTGAGCGATAGCAACACCCATAAGTTTGAAATGGAGTTGCGGTTTCTACGCAATTTCAGATTAAAGATAAAATATGGACAAAATATAAATCCAAACCATTGTGTGCACAGATGTGAAATTGAGTTTTGTGTTTTGCATACATATAAAATTTACCATGACATGAAACCTTCCAAAAATTTGAAATCCTCCAACTATTTATAAACTGAACATTATATTAAAGAAAATGAAAACATTTTATTTATCTTAAAGGTGTGCAACTTACTGATTTTGTGCAGGTGGATATGTTCATTATTCAGAGCCACAGTTTGACTTCCTTCATTTGTCTGTAACCAAAAACACAATGTCCATGCTTTTGTTTAGAACTTAATTTAGTTTTCATATTCAGTAAAGAATACATAATTAATTACAAAATGAAGGAAAGCTAGTGTAGCCAACGCGCGCACACACACATGCATACATCAATGAATTGAAGAGCTTTTTAGTTTTTATCCAAGCATTGAAGAGCTATCTAATAGACTAATATTAACAATAGCATGAAAGTAGAAAATTTTGGATAACTCACAATCTCAAGAGAATTGGCTACTCCAGTGATTGATGAAGCTTCTGCGAAAGCCTAAAAATGGGAATTGGCACACACCAAAGAACAAATTTTATAGTGAGAATTCAATTAACTCATCATCTTTGTTTTTGTAAAGAAATGATATATTAATTCTGTCTACCTGGAATAGTAGTAGAATGACAAGAAGAAAGACTTTGAACTCCATCTTGTGCTAGCTAGGTTGATGAATTTGTTTGAATTATTGAAGAATAGGCCAATTTATACATACACATTTTCTTGTTAATTTTACGCTTTTATCCTCTTAAAAGACTTTACAACCAATAGATAAAAAGCACATTCACAGGATTTAGCTGAAGAGTACTCTCTAAAATGCTGCTGAGCTTGTTTTCACGCTATTTTGGAAGCTTCCTTCACTTTTCGTTTTATTGCTTATGCTCTAGTGAATTCACAGCTGTGTGATGCCTTAGCTGCTTATGGAATCACGAGAAAAACTCAGCTATGAGATTGGTCCCCCTTTCCAGTTGTGATGATAAAATGAAACTATCTATTCCTTATGGAGAATAAGAACGGTAGCTAGGTAACAAAAACATGGATTTGCTTCAACCCATTTGGTGTATCTACCTATGGAAAATACGACACGTAATAAAATCGTGAGTTTTATTTTTATATTAAAATATTAGAATTAGCTAGCTACAGTGACCCGTGCAAATCACGGGTTTCTATTTGAAAACTATCCATACTTCTCGACTAAAAATACAATAATACTATCAAGCTGGAAAAAATCCATCTAACACTTAGGCAAACGATTTGGATGGTTTGGCCATTATCATTTACTAAGAAAATTTGACACAAGCTAGTAAACAACGTAACAATTATCAATTTTTAATATTTATTTTATCACAAATGTTAATTGTTAATTTATTAGATTTTGTTAATAGAAATATTTGAACTCACAACCTTAATTTCCTTCCTATAACTTCTTCCTTTACCACTAAATTAATCTTATAACCCCTATCAATTTTTATTTTATCTCATACATAGTTAAGTACATGTTGGCAACAAAAAACAAATGGAAATTATATTGTGCTCCAACCACATTAGACATTTATTTTGTTGTACTGCAGAATTTTCTAGTTTTATTAATTTTGGAACGATTCGACAGTCATTATCAAAACTAGCGCCTTTGTCGTGGATAAGTATATCTGACATTAGTATGGTAGATTTGCATTAGCTTGTTGGAAAAAGAAAAAAAATATATGTTCTGCATTTTCTGCATTCTACAATAGGTTTTTCATTTTGTGCATTTTGCATTATCATTCTTCATATACTAAATGTTTTACATATTGGATTGGTCTTGCTAATGTTGTTATATAAAATAGGTGTGAGTAGTTGAGTGTTTTACACTAAACAGTAGAGCAGAGTAGTAGTAGAACAGAGTAGTAGTACAAAGTAGTGTAGTGCATTGGGGGTCATTTTTGCCAAATTCATTGATCTAGACCACTTTTTGAATTTTTTTTCTTCTATTTTCATGATTTTTAAAAATTACCAAAAAATTACCAAAAATGAAAAAAGTTTTTTAGACATTTAGTGTGGTGTTTTTGAATTTTTTTAAAATTGTTTGAGGCAGTTTTCCATTTTTTGTAGCATTTAAACAAATATTGTGAATTGTATCCTAGTAGAGTAATTGTCCGTTATTTTTGTCTGTGCTGTCACTAATGAGCTTATCTGTGCGTGACTAGGTCCAAATTAGGTGATTTGCACCCATATGATCCTGAGATAGATAAGACATTTCATAAGTTGAGTAGAAGTAATAAGAGTAGAAGTGTAGTTGTGCATAATAATGTAGTTTTAGATAGTAGTATAGTGCATACTGAATTCATTGTTGATTCTATTTCTAAACCTATTTTTATTGCTTCTGATTTTGAAAAAATTAATGTTGATATAATGGCTGATAATAATTGAACTCAAAAGGAATTGGCTACATTAGATGTCGTGTACCAACCTTGGTGTATTCAATATCCTGAGATCGAGGTTAGTTATGAGCTAAAGTCTAGACTAGTCCATTTGCTACCAAAGTTTCTTGGTCTTACAGGTAAAGATCCATGCAAGCATCTTGAGGTGTTTCATGTAGTGTGTTCCACCATGCAACTACATGACATTCATGAAGATTATGTGAAGGTAAAAAGATTATAAACACTTGTACCTTCAACCAGATATTATAAACACTTGGACAAATATGAAGAAAAGATTTTTAAAGAAGTTCTTCCTTGTATTCAGAACAACATCATCTGGAAAGAAATTTGTGGCATAAGGCAACAAACTGGAGAGACATTATATGAGTACTGGGAGAGATTCAACAAGCTATGTGCTTCCTATCCTCACCATCAAATCAGGGAGCAATTGTTGATCTAGTATTTTTATTAAAGGCTGATGTTAATGGACAAAAGTATGTTTGATGCAGTCAGCGGAGGCGCTTTAATGGACAAAACTCTTGTTTCTTTCAGATAATTGATTTCCATCATGGCAGCAAATTACCAACAATTTGATACTAGAGTTGTTGCACCATCCAGAGCTACTACAAGTGAAGTTTTTATTTCCATGGTTGCTGACAATTAGAGGCTGAAAAATAAACTTACAGAGTTGACATCCCATGTGAGGCAGCTAGCCATTGGTCAACAACATAATATGATGATAGCCAATCAAGCAAGTTTATGGTATCTGTTGTGCATCTGATCATCTAACAGATGCATGTTTCACACTCCAAGAAATATAACAAGTTATTGATGTTTTTGCCATGCAACTTGGACAACCATTCAGACCTCAACAACAACAATATAATACTTACTTCAATGCCTAGAATCCTAGTTGGAGAGATCATCCGAACTGGAGGTATGGTCCTGGACCCCAACAGTAGCAACAGACACCACAACAACAAGCATTCAGACAACAATAGTTCCACCAACAAATACCAAAATCCTCCTTTTAGAAAACAATAACAACAATTCCAACAGTCTACGCCTACAACTGCATAACTTGTGTAGAATAGCAGTTCCAGACCTTCCTTGGAGGAGCCGATGAAGCAAATGGCCACCAACAACATTCAGTTTTAGCAGAATGTGAGTGCCACCATCAAAGACCTGTAGACTTAGATTGGAAAGTTAGCTACAACTATTAACCAATTGTAGCAACAAGGTTCTGGCAATATTCCCGCATAGCCAATTATCAATCCAAAAGGGAATGTGAGTGGCAGAGAGCTTCCAAAGCCAACAAATACTAGTGCAAAAATTGATGATAGTGCGAAAAAAAATTCTGCACCAAAACAAATTCCTCTACCTTTTCCTTCTAAGTCCATTCCTGCAAAGAAAGTGAATCTTGATTATGATCTTCTTGAGAAATTTAGGAGGGTAGATGTCAATATTCCCCTCTTGGATGCCATCAAACAGATTCCGAAATATGCAAGGTTCTTGAAGGATTTGTCCACCTATAAGAGGAAGCTGAAAGGAAATGAGCAAGTGAAGCTGTGTGGAAATGTTTCTGCCATTCCACCTTGCCAGAAAATTACAAAGATCCTGACACTTTTATTGTCCCTTGTACCATTTGAGATTGCACTTTTACAGATGTCATGCTCGACCTTGGAGCCTCAATTAATGTCATGCTCACATCAGTTTGCAAATCACTACATCTTGGTGATTTAAAACCCATTGGTGTTGTCATCAATCTAGCCAACCAGGGTACAGCGATTCCACTTGGAGTCATTAAAGACATGCTAGTGCTAGTTAAGAATCTGATTTTTCCAGCAGATTTTTACATTTTCGATAAGGAGAATCAGTCTTCCATCCATGAGCCCACACTGATCCAAGGGAGACCATTCTTGATGATAGTTGTTAGTCATCTTATACGACTAACTTTTTTATAGAAAACATTCTCAAAACTTGTATAGTTCCCCAATTTATGGTTGTTTTGTAGTAGTTTGTAAATAAATCTTGTTTTATTGTTAAAGTTGTCTCTAGAATATTTCCATTGGATTTAATGATGAAATTTGTGCTATTTCAGGTTAAAAAAGGCTAAGTCATGAAGTGCTAAAAGTGACAGTAGAGCTCAGCTCATCAGTTGGGCTATGCGCACATCCATCGCTAAGCGCAGCTCTAGTGTGTTTAGCGCGACAGAAGAATCTGGCAGAGCATCAATATCAAGGTCGCGCGCTAAGCACAACAGTTCTTTTCAGCCAGGCTCAGTGCATGACTAGCGCTAAGCTCAAATCCACTTACTCACGCTAAGCGCGAGGGTGGCACTAAGCGCAATGTCGCAGATTCGGAGCCTATTTAAAGCCTGTCTTATGCAGAATTATGGTAAGTAATTAGAGAGACAGAGACACACAGAGAGAAGACAGGTTTTATAGAGCACACCACAATGCCTATTTTGGGAAAAGAGCTCTGGAGGCAGCAAAAGGAGCAGCTTTTGTAGAGAGACCTAGGTTTTGTAATTAGAGAGAGATTAGTGAGTTGCAGATTGATTGTAAGATGCTGAGAAGAGGAGGAGGGATCCCCCTTCTTGTGTAAGGAGCAACTATTCTCTACTCTTAATCTCATTATTGTTAGGGTTTTTCTATAATGGCTGGCTAAACACCCATGTTGGGGATTTCTAAAGAACAACTGATGTAATTCTTTTAATATCTAATTGGTTGTGTTTATTGTGTTCAATGCTTCTTTCAGTGCTTAAATTTTGTATGCTCTTGGTCTGATCACCCATTTGTGTGCATAGTTGGTGATTTTAGCATTGGGAAATGTATTGTTGCCTTAGAACTTGATTGAAGCAAGATTAAAATTTGGTATTAAATGAGGGGATCTGCGGATTAAGTTTTTGTTTTAAATATGTTGTTACAATAATGTTGTTTGATCTAAGCCTAGTATTAAATAAGTCTTAGGTTAAATTAGTCTAAACTTTCATAAGCTATTTAAGTAGAGCCTAGTCTTAAATGAGGGATCTACGGACGAAGCTTAGTTTAAGTTAGTCTAAACCTAAGAGGGCTGTCTAAATTAAGCCTAGTCCAACAAGAGGGATCTGAGGATGAAGCTTGGATTGATTCAGCCTAACTAGGGATCGAGGTTTAGTAGTTTAAGCTACAACATAGAACACAAATGCATGATTAATTAGAGAAACATCTATATATACATCAGCTTGTTTGTTAGAAAGACCCAACACTTTTACCTATTGTTGTCAATCTTACTTGCATTTTTTTTAACTGTTTTTAGCCTAGACTTAGTTTAATTTTGTTCTAAACCATCAAGTATCAATGTTTCTTTCCACAATGCCTTATTTATGAATTTAACCCTATCTAATACTAGTTCCCTAAGTTCGATACTCAGATTCATCCGTTTTAATTTTAAATACTAGATGATCTGGTGCGTTTTTCGGAGAATCGGATTTCCCTTGAACATATTTGTATAAAGAAAAAATTGGACCAAAAAGTAACTGCAGGGGAAATCCAACAAAGTATTTATGGTGCTGTTGTTGGGGAACTTGATTCATTAGAAGAGTTTAGTTCAGTTTTACGACATTGCTTTATACTTTTCTCTTTGATTCATTGATTCTTTTTTTTTTTATATTTTAGTTACTGTACATTCATCGTTCTTTTGAACTGGACAATTGTTGTTCTGTTTTCTTGTATGCAAAGAAGATCTACTGCAGGTGATTTGATCCCCATTGATTTGGAGATTAATGCCACTTGTAGAAGGCGTAATTTAGAGAGAATCGGAAAATTTTTGCTATTGCAGGGCATTCTCATATAGAACCTATTGAAGACCCAATCATGGTTGAAGATCCAAGAAGAGTAACCCTGGAGGATTATTCAAGTTCTAGTGTGCCATAATTTTTCACTAGTATTGCACAGCCAAAAGTTCAAGCTCAGACAATTACATGTCCTCCTTCTTTGATACAACTGATTTAAAATAATCTATTTCATGGTCTACCCAATGAAGACCCTTATGCTCACTTGGCCACCTATATAGAGATATGCAACACTATCAGGCTAGCGGGTGTGCCTGCGGATGCAATCAGGTTGAGTCTGTTCTCACTTTCTTTAGCTAGAGAAGCTAAGAGATGGCTTCATTCTTTTAAAGGAAACAGTCTGAAGTCATGGGATGAAGTAGTAGAAAAGTTCTTGAAGAAGTACTTCCCTAAATCAAAGGCTGCAGAAGGCAAAGCTGCCATCTCTTCCTTCCACCAGTTTCCAGATGAATCGTTGAGTGAGCCACTTGAAAGATTTAGAGGTTTATTGTGGAAGACTCCCACTCACGGTTTTTCAGAACCAAAACAGCTCAACATATTCATAGATGGGTTGAGACAACAATCTAAGCAGCTCTTGGATGCTTCAACTGGGGGTAAGATAAAAATGAAGACCCTCGAGGAAGCAATGAACTTAATTCAGAGCATGGCTGCTAGTGACATTGCTATTTTGAGAGACTGAGCCCACATTCCTACTAAAAAGAGCTTATTGGAGCTAACCTCACAGGATGCTCTGTTGGCACGAAACAAGTTGCTATTGTTGGATCGAGTGGCCTCAGAATAATTAAGAAGGGGGGGGGGGGTTGAATTAATTATTCCTAAACCTTTACTAATTAAAAAATTACTCTTCTAAGGCTTTTACTTATGTTGTTAAGAGAATATGGAGTAGAAGAGAAACTTAACAGAAAGTAAAAGTGGAAATTAAATGCACAGCGGGAAATAAAAGAGTAGGAAAGAAGGAAACAAACACACAAGAGTTTTTATACTGGTTCGGCAACAACCCGTGCCTACATCCAGTCCCCAAGCGACCTGCGGTCCTTGAGATTTCTTTCAACCTTGTAAAAATCCTTTTACAAGCAAAGATCCACAAGGGATGTCCCTCCCTTGTTCTCTTTGAAACCCTAGTGGATGTATCCTCCACAAGAACTGATCCACAAGAGATGTACCCTCTCTTGTTCTCAGTCAAACCCAAGTAGATGTACCCTCTACTTGTACCACAAAGGATGTACCCTCCAATGTGTTGAGACAAAGATCTCAGGCTGTTAAACCTTTGATACTTTGTGAATGGGGATAGAAAAGAATTCTCAGGAGGTTAGTCCTTTGAACACTTTTGTATTAGGGAATGGGAAGAATCAAAAGAATTCTCAGACTGTGTCATTTTGAATTCTTTGACAAGGGAGAAGGGAGACACAAAAGAATTCAGGCGGTTAGTCCTTTGTTCCTTTGGAAAAGGGAGAAGAGAGACACAAAAAGAATTCAGGTGGTTAGTCCTTGGCGAAATTTGTTTGGCAAAGGGAGAAGAGAATTAAAAGATGAATAGCACAAGTTTTCAAGGTTTAGAAAACCAGAAAACTTCAGAAATCTTTTGGTACAAAGAAGAAGAAGAAGTTCAAAGAGATTCAAGGCTTGTAAAGGATTGTAAGAAATTGATTGGAAAAGTATTCAAGATTGAATGAATGAATGAATAAGTGTAAAAGTGTATTGAAAAGCAAATCAAAGCCTTGCTTTTATAGACTCTTCATGTCTGGCCAAGAGGACCATTTAGAAGAGTTATAACTTTTAGAAAAACTTAAAACCAATTTGAAAAAGTCAAAAACCTTTTGAAGAGTTACATCTTTTGATTTATTCAAAAACAGTCACTAGTAATCGATTACCAAATCAGTGTAATCGATTACACAAAGCTTTTATGTGAAAAGATGTGACTCTTCACATTTGAATTTGAATTTTAACGTTGAAAGGCACTGGTAATCGATTACCAAAACATTGTAATCGATTACAGCTTTTTGAAAATAATTGGAACGTTGTAAATTCAATTTGAAAACTTTTTCAAATCCATTTTTCTACTGGTAATTGATTACAACATTCTGGTAATCGATTACCAGAGAGTAAAAACTCTTTGGTAAACATGTTTTGAGAAAAAACATGTGCTATTCAATTTTTGAGAAAACCTTTTCATACTTATATTGATTAAGCCTTCTCTTGATTCTTGAATCTTGAGTCTTGAATCTTGAGATCTTGAACCTTGAATCTTAATTCTTGACTCTAAACTTTCTTCTTGAGTCTTGAATTCTTCTTGATTCTTATCTTGAACTCTTGAATTGTTCTTGATTCACTTGAGTTGTTCTTTGATTGATCTTTGAGCTTTTTGTCATCACCTTTGTCATCATCTTTTGTTATCATCATTGTTATCATCAAAACACCTTTGAATCACCTGTGATTCACCATGAAGCTTTGCTTCTACAGCTATCCAAGCAACTAGAGGCATTAACAGAAACACTCAGTAAGTTGCCAACTCAGCTTCATTCTGCACAAACTTCACATTCTTCTATTTTGTTGGTTGTAGGATGTACAATTTGTGGTGGAGCTCATGAATCTGGATGTTGTATCCCTAATGAAGAGCAAATTGCACATGAAGTTAATTATATGGGGAATCAGCCCAGAGGCAATTTCGATACAAGTGGATTTCCAGGATTTCAAAACAATCAACAGTATCAACAGTAGAGACAATGGCAAAATCACCCCGGTAACCAATTCAACAGAGACCAGGGTGGTTCATCGACAAGGCCGCAATAGCAGATGCCAAGTCTCTATGACTGAACCACAAAGCTGGAAGAGACTCTAGCTCAATTCATGCAAGTGTCAATGTCTAACCAAAATAGCATGGAGTCTGCAATTAAGAATCTGGAAGTTCAGGTGGGCCATCCTGCAAAGCAGGTTAGCTGAAAGACCATCCAGCAGCTTTACAACAAACCCAGAGAAAAATCCTAAGGAAGAGTGCAAAGCTATGATGACTAGAAGCAGAATGGCGATTCAAGCTGAGGAAAGTAGAGTTGATCATAAGGTGGAGGGATTTAAACAACAGCTGGTTGATGAACCGGCACTGGAACCGATTGATGATTTAGTTGAACTTGAAGAAATTGTTGAGGAAGCACAAGGTGGTGACGAAGAGACACCAATAAGAGACTATTAAGAGAAAATAAAGAAGAAGGAAAAAAAAGAAAAAGAAAAAGAAGAAGAAGAAGAAAAAGAAAAAAAGTTGAAAAATGAAAAACAAAAAGAGAAGGTTGTTGAGATTGAGAAGAAGAAGGGCAAGAGTGAGGCCAACATAGAAAAGAAGAAAGAGGCTACTCTTATTGATTGGCACCCTCCCGAAAAGATAAAGAGCGACATTTGGCCAGATTTCTTGATATCTTCAAGAAACTGGAAATTACTTTGCCTTTTGGAGAAGCACTTCAGCAAATGCCCCTCTATGCCAAATTTTTGAAGGATATGCTAACCAAGAAGAACCGGTACATCCATAGTGACAAAATTGTTGTGGAAGGTAACTGTAGTGCTCATTCAACACATCCTTCCACCCAAGCACAAAGATCTTGGAGTTGTCACGATACCGTGTTCTATCGGCGAGGTTGTTGTAGGCAAAGCTCTCATAGACTTGGGAGCCAGTATCAATTTAATGCCTCTCTCCATGTGCCGACGACTTGGAGAGCTGGAATTAAAGCCCACAAGCATGACCCTTCAGTTAGCTGACCGCTCCATCACAAGACCATATGGAGTGATTGAGGATGTGTTAATTCAGGTCAAGCAACTTGTTTTTCCTGCAAGTTTTATGGTTATGGATATAGAGGAGGATCCTGACATTCCCATAATATTGGGCCGCCCTTTCATGTCCACGACCAACTGCATAGTAGATATGGGGAAAGGCAAGTTAGAATTGGGTGTGGAGGATTAGAAAGTCTCATTTGACTTATTCGAAGCAATGAAGCATCCAAATGATATGAAAGCTTGCTTTGATCTGGACAAGGTAGAAAAGGAGATAGAAATTGTTGCTACAACCATGGCACTGCATTTTAAAGATGCTCACCAGTATATGTTACACTGTGATCAATGTCAGAGGATGAGGGGTATATCAAGAAGAAATGAAATGCCTTTACAGAATATTATGGAGGTTGAGGTATTTGATTGTTGGGGGATTGATTTTGTAGGTCCCTTCCCTTCATCTTTTGGCAATGAATATATACTAGTGGCTGTTGACTATGTCTCTAAATGGGTCAAAGCAGTGGCTACCCCACATAATGATGCTAAGATTGTGGTGAAGTTTCTGAAGAAGAACATTTTCTCAAGATTTGGGGTGCCCATAATTCTGATTAGCGATGGAGGCACACACTTATGCAATAATCAGTTACAGAGGCTTTTGAAACAATATAATGTGACACACAAAGTAACATCACCTTATCACCCCCAGACCAATGGGCAAGTAGATGTATCAAACAGGGAATTGAAAAAGATTTTGGAGAAGACTTTAGCTTTTACTAGAACGGATTGGTCCATCAAATTAGATGATGCTTTATGGGCATACAAAACAACATTCAAGACTCCGATAGGATTATCTCCATTTCAGATGGTGTACGGCAAGTCTTGTCACTTACTAGTGGAGATGGAATATAAAGCATATTGGGCCTTGAAAATTTTGAACTTTGATGAAGCCGTATCCAGAGAACAAAGGAGGCTGCAGCTCTTGGACTTGGAAGAGATGAGATTAACTACTTATGAATCTTCAAAGCTGTATAAAGAAAGGGTTAAAAAGTATCATGACTGATCGAAGCCATACCCGAATCAAATAAACATTAAAAATGCAGTATCTTAGGAAGTGACCCTAGGTCGCCCCCAATGAGCAATGGCCAACCAAACGTTTATAAAAAAATTTAAATTAAAACATTAACAATTGGGGGGGGGGGGGGGTGGCTTGTTTTTCAAATTAAACATCAATGTAAATTTTAATTATAAAATACCAGAATTAAAACACATTGTTTCCCCTTGATTCACAAGCAAGTCTGTTATCCCAGGTTATGAGGATTTCATCCCTATCAGTTCAACCACTTAATCCAACCCTAAATTAAATTACTAAGCGAAATTTAACATAAGACATTCATTATGTGATTAAGCAACACATACACCAATTAATCCCTCGTTCATTAAGCACGAACGTAACTTAAGCGCAGAGACAATTAATCAAGTGCTATGCATGCATGGATTAATAGCAACAAATACAGAGTAATTGGCGAAGAGGAAAAAATTGATTAGAATTCAATAGTAATAATAAAACCTCAAAGAGAGTTGTGTTTGATCCTTAAGAAAAAACAACACTGGAGACTCAGCCTTCCATTAATCAATAGAAAACACAATTGTAGTAGAAAACGAAGAAAACTTGAATTATTCTCCAAAACGAAAAAAGCTAAAAACAAGAGAGAGAGAGAGAGTAAAACTAGAACCTTGGTGCTGTTACAAATCTGTTTTAAGTCCAAGCCCATAAATAAAATAAAATCTAGATAAGATAAGATAAGATAAGATCTAGATAAAATAATATCTAGATGAGATAAAATCTAGATGAAATAATATCTAGATGAGATAAAATCTAGATAAGATAAGATTTGGTAGAATAAAATTGTCTGCTCTCTTCAAGTCCAAGCCCAATTCCGGATTCAAGCCCAATTTCTTATAATTCTCCTGAAATTAAATTAAAAACAAAAAATTAATCCAGTAGGCCCAAATGATAAAACTGCATAATTAATTTGACAATTAAGGCTAATCAGTAATTAAAATGGTGACAAAAAGGGTTAAGAAATATGAGAAAATGATGACACATCAAATCCCCTCACACTTAGCCTTTTGCACTCCTGGCCAAAATAAAAAAACAAAGAAAGGGACAAATCCAGAGACATTAAAGAGAAACAAACAGACACAACAACAATTACATATTTCTCAATGAATTTCAAGGAATGAAAAGAATGGGTAACATGCACACGTAAAGAGTTAAAGAGTCAAGGTCGTTATGAAAATCATCCAAGCATCTCAAACATGGTAGGATAGTAAATCAGCTCAAGAATGAAAAGTGATAAAGCCTCACAAGATATGCACTCTATCTCTCAAGTGTCTAGGCTATTGTTTACTCTTAGAGCACCCATTAAAACAAACACCACATAGACATGGCAAGACTCTAAAATTGACAACCACATCACAAGCACATGCACATGAGGATCAAAAGGTCTTTTAAGGTTGTAATGGGGCCAAGGACAAGGTAGATGAAAGTATGGGATGGTAGCTAAAACCCAAAGAAATAAAGAAGCAATGGGGAATAAGTGGGAAGTAAGAAAAAGTAATAAATCCCAAAACCAAAATTACAAATTAAGCTCTAAAAAGTAACCCAAAACAAAATCAACCAAGTCCTCAAACCAATTCAAGTCTTCAAACCAAGACCTCATTTATTCAACCTCATTCTTTTTCTATATTTGTTTTTTTGATATTTTTTTTTTCATTTTTTTTAACGTGAACAGTAGTAATTGAAAGCATTTGAAAAATAAATCAACAATTAGGAAATATATGTATATACATCAAGCATGGCCAACAAAAACATATCATCCAATGAAACATACCCCCCCCCCCCCTTCACACTTATTCCCAAAACAATTCCAAAGCTCCAAAATTCCTTAAGGGTAGGGTGAAATCATGGTTTTTCACTTAAGGCTTGTAATGAGCTTCAAAACAAAGAAAGGGGAACATAGGCTCAAAGGGGCTATCAAAGGAATTAATTCAAGGTAGGCTCATTTGGCTAGAGGCTTATAAGAACAAAATGCTTAAATCATCTCCCAACATGCATGTGAAGCAAGAAGTATCAACAAGAGTAAAGCCAAGGCTATTGTGCAAGCAATCAATGGGGCAAAACACACCGAATAAAATAGATGATGATGGCTCAAATTCTCACCAAGGCTATTGTCCATTAACCTTGAAGCTCAAAAGCCTCTTTGCATCGGTCATCAAAATCAAACTCCACCTCCTTTTGCAGCAGATTGGATAGTGGAAGGGCCACTTTGCTAAAATCCTTGATAAAGCGCCTATAAAACCCTGCATGACCAAGAAAAGAACGAACCTCTTGCATGCAAGAGGGGTAAGGCAATTATGAAATAACATCTATTTTTGCAGGGTCTACCTCTATGCCCCTACTGGAAATGATATGCCCTAAAACTATACTTTGTTCTACCATGAAGTGACATTTTTCAAAATTCAGCACAAAGTTAGTTTCAATGCATCTACTAAGAACTCTATCCAAACTATCTAAACATGAGTCAAAAGAGGATCCATAAATAGTAAAATCATCCATAAACACTTCTATGCAACTCTCTAAAAAGTCACTGAAAATGCTAAGCATACACCGCTGGAAGGTGCCAGGGGCGTTGCATAGGCCAAAGGGCATCCTCCTATAGGCAAAAGTGCCAAAGGGACAGGTGAATGTGATCTTTTCTTGATCCTCAAGAGCAATATGAATTTGTAAATAGCCAGAAAAATCATCAAGAAAACAGTAATGAGACTTACCTACCAAGCGCTCAAGCATTTGATCAATGAAAGGTAGGGGAAAATGATCTTTTCTGGTTACCTGATTCAGCCTCCTATAATCAATGCAGACTCACCAACTGTTGTGCACTCTTGTGGGGATAAGCTCATCCTTTTCATTCTTGATCACTGTGAGACCTGTCTTCTTAGGAACCACTTGGACTGGACTCACCCACTGGTTGTCAGAGATGGGGTAGATGATTCCAGCTTCTAAGAGCTTGGTCACTTCCTTTTTCACCACATCTAGAATAACGGGATTGAGTCTCCGCTGTGGCTGCCTCACTGGCTTAGCTCCATCCTCCAAAAGTATCCTATGCATGCAAGTAGATGGGCTAATACCAGGAATGTCTGCTAAAGTCCATCCAATGGCTTTCTTGTGCTTCTTGAGAACTAGCAACAACTGCTCCTCTTGCTCAGCATCAAGGGAGGCAGAGATGATCACTGGAAATATTTCCTTGTCCTCCAAGTAAGCATATTTGAGGTTTGATGGTAAGGGCTTCAACTCTGGTGTGGGTGGTCGCTGAACAGTAGGAGGAACCATGATGGGAGAAGAAGAAGGTTTCTCAGCCTGTACCTCATAAAGCAAGTCAGAAGTATATGTACTTCCTGCAACATGGTTAGTGGATTCTGACTCTAAAAAATCAACATCAAGAGGAACAACACCCAGAAAATCAGAACCAAACTTAAATTTAGATTCATTCTCAGCATAAAAATTAGATACAGGATCAAATTCAAACTCAGAGTCAGATTCAATGCATAAGGAATGACAAGTATGCAAATCAGATACAAATGGATGTTTCCTACCATAAAGAACAAAATCAAAATCAAACATATAATCATCAACAATCATCTGATCAATTATCTCAGCACGAAAAACAGAATGATCCTCATATGGATGTTTCATGGCATCAAGAATGTTAAAATGAACAATAATATCACCAAATTCCATAGACAATGTGCCAGCATAAACATCTATCTTGATTCGGGCTGTTTTCATAAATGGCCCGCCTAAAATAATTGGAACTGAATCATGGGAAAATCCCTCTTCCATATTAAGAACATAAAAATCAACAGGAAAAATAAGTTCACCAACCCGAACCAGCACATCCTCTTTTGTGACCTTCACTGAACCCTAGTCACATTGACGTGATCAGAATTTCAAAATGTCGTCTTTTAGTAGAATCTGAAACACCCCTTAGCTCTTTATATTTTGACAGGGGTAATTGACCCCGAACATTGTTATTAACCTTATTTTTGAAATCTATACTAAATTTCCTTTAATTTGCTATATAGAACCTTGCATTTGGACTAACAAACGTGAACGAGAGAGGTCTCTTAGCGATGTAAAGAGGAACTGACGGAGAACTCACGATAGGTGAAGGGAGCTTCTTATAATTTAAGGCTTTTGATACCATAGTTGGGGTTAGGGAACCTAACTATGGGGATTTATGCATGTCCCTATTGCATGCTAGTTTTCAAGAAAAACAATGTTTTTGACTAATGGGATGCGATACGTCTTGTCATACCCTAATTTCGTCCGGGAACCTTTGCTCGATGACGTGCGACCATTCTTTGGTCCTCGTGAGGTGCTTGGCACCCATCATTAGGCAATTTGTGAAATTTCAGGACATGCCGGAAAACCAAAAAAATATTGATGCACAATCCGTAAGTTTCCGTGACACACCGGAAATCAAAAGGAAGCATCGTTGCATAATTAAGTGAGGTTCCGTAACATTCCGTAAGTCAAAAAGGGAATGATTATGTAATCTGCAAGGTTCCGAAACATTACGGAAAGAAAACAAGTATCGTTACGAAATTCGTAAGTTTCCGTAACTTTACGAAAAAAGGAATCACCAAAAAAACAGCAGGGGGGGGTGTACTTAGTAAAAATGGGGGTGCAAATAGCACCCAGGCCCATTTGGGCCCTCCAGAAGATTCCTCCAGAAGGCGGTTGCTTCTGGAGGAAGCAACCCTGCTCGCCTGGGCGAGCTGGGCGGCAACCACCTCCCCTATTTTGCTATAAATAGGGGAGGAAATGAAGAAGGAAGGGATCCCAGCCCTTTAGGCACTTCTCTCTCTTTGGAATTTGCTTGGAAAAATTGTTTCCGTAAAGAAAATCTAAGCCGAGGCGCTTCCGAAACGTTTCCGTAACGTTTTCCGTGAGGAATCTCGCAAAGGTTTGAACCGTTCTTCGACGTTCTTCATTCGTTCTTCATCGTTCTTCGATCTTCAACGGGTAAGTACCTCGAACCAAGCTTTTCGATTCCTTCTATGCACCCGTAGTGGTCCACATTGTGTTTCGTGCATTTTGATTCTCGTTTTGTTTACTTTTTATACCCCCTGTTGACGTGCTTAAGCCATTTTACTTAAGTCATTTCTCGCTTAACTTAAAAATAAAATAAATTTTCACCGAACATTTGAATTGCATTATCCGTTAACTTCGGTTAAAATAAATTTCGACCGTTCGGTCATGCCGTAACCACGTTGGAAATCAAAAAGAGGTAAAAAAATAATATAAATAATCAAAAAAAACATCTTTTAGTAAAATAAAGCGGAAAATCAATCGGACGTTTTCTCTTTGGGATTTCTCATTCTTAATCGAATTGATTAATAACTAAAGTGAAACTAAAGGCTAAGATCAATTCGCCTAGTCAAGCTCGTCCATAAAAATAGGCTTTTGAAGTTTGTCGTTTCATTTCCTCACTAAGTAAAATGGATCATTTTTAAGGTCCAACGCCTTAAAATGATCACCTCTTAAAAATAAAAAAGAAACACTTTGTTCCGAAAAAACTACGTAGGTCTGAGTTCCTCATTGAGGATACGTAGGAGCAAAAGCCCCGCTTTTGTCGACCACCCCAAGAGATCGTTAATGGTCCAACACCTTAACGTTTCTCTCCTTTCAAAATCAAAAGATCATTTAATGGTCCAACACCTTAAATGACCTTTTTGTTCAATAAAAACATATTTTGCAAAAAGGACAAAAACAACTTAACCAATCACTTTGTTCCGAAAGAACTACGTAGGTCTGATTTTCTCATCCCAAATTGAGGAATACGTAGGAGCAAAGGGAAACACCCTTGTCGACCACAAAAAAAGGAAAAAATATAAAAAGGGTATAAAGGATATAAGAACATAAAAGGGAACATAAAAATCAAAGTCATGTTTGCACATTCGATTAAAGGCTGCCGTCCCTTGGGACGGACGTGTGGGGTGCTAATACCTTCCCCGTGCGTAAATACAACTCCCGAACCTTTCACTTAAAAGTTCGTAGATCGCGTCTTTTCCGGTTTTTCCGACGTTTTCCTCAAATAAACGTTGGTGGCGACTCCGCGCGTATTCCTTTCGTGGAACACGCATCCCGCGAGTCACGCGTCGCCCTCCCGCCGAAGGGTAGGTTGCGACAGTTGGCGACTCCACTGGGGAACTTTTTTAGAGAGTTAGGCCATTTAATCTTGTGCAATGTTTTATCATGACTTTCTCCTTTGTTAGTTTCCCTTTATTTGTCTTATGTTCTTCTGTATATAAACTATTTTGTTGCTTTTAGTGTGTTTTAGAATGTATGCATGAGGTAAATATTTATTCATTTGATGCACACAAACACCAACACTATTTGCACACACTGTGAGTGAAAAAGGGCCCTATACCCGGGTTCATGGGAACATAAGGAGTGGAGGTGAATCTGTGATCATGCTAGGTCTCCGACTTGCTTGATTACAGTGAACCCTCATCTAGAGCTTTTCTCTTTGAAAACCTATTGTTGCTAGTAGTCCCTACTGCTACAATGTGTTCTTCAAAGGGGATGATACCTCTAGAAACCATCAAGAGAGATATAACTACCTTGGGGATTATTGCTAAAAGCCTAGTTAGTTCTCTCCCTTATAGGTCCCTTAAATAGGGGCACGAAGCAAACACGCTGCGTGCCATTTTTTCACACTGCCATGCATGAGTATCATATACCCTTTTGCTTATGTTCAGTAAATATTGTCATACTGTGTACATTCCCGCATTGTGTCTTTTGCATAGGCATTGCATATGGGTTCTGTCTTGATCCCTACTGTAAACAAACCAACGGAGGGTCCGTGTCGCCTTCTTAAAAACGTGCGTTGGGGCATTTTTGCTACCCCTAGACGTCGTATCTAAGAAGGGGACAGATTCCCCGGACCCCCGCATTCCTAGATTGCATCTGTGTCATATGCATTCCATCATGCATTCATCCATTCCACCCATGAGATATCGGAGTTTTGATTTGCACCAGCTTTTATCTCACTTTAGTAAGCATGGGAACAAATCAAACCGGCAAGAGGTTCTACCAAGTCAAGGTCAAAAGCCCAGATACCACCGGCATCAAGGAATTAGGGCGGTTGATGGAACCCCTCCAAATGCAATCCTTCCGCAAGACTTACGGAAAAATCTTAGAATTGACCATAGTAGAGGTGTCCATAGAAGCCATTGCATCACTTACCCAATACTACGACCAGCCCTTGAGATGCTTCACATTCGGGGACTTCCAATTAGTACCAACCATTGAAGAATTTGAGGAAATTCTAGGATGTCCTCTCGGGGGAAGGAAACCATATCTTTCCTCCGGGTGTCTCCCCTCTTTGAGAAGAATTGCAACTGTGGTCAAGGATTCAGCCAGAGGTTTGGACCGCATAAAACAGACTCGGAACGGCATAGCGGGCCTACCACAGAAGTACCTAGAAGACAAGGCGAGGGGCATGGCCAATCAAGGAGACTGGGTCCCGTTTATGGATGTGTTAGCTTTGCTAATTTTTGGGGTTGTCCTCTTTCCAAACGTGGATGGTTTGATAGACCTAGCAGCAATCGACGCTTTCCTTGCCTACCACCATAGTAAGGAAAGTCCGGTGGTAGCTGTCTTGGCAGATCTATTTGACACATTTGACCGAAGGTGCGAGAAGAGTAGCGCACGGATCATCTGTTGCTTACCCGCCCTCTGTGTTTGGTTGGTTTCACACTTGTTCCAACAAGACACAAGACATCCATGTCCGCTCCTGAGCCATCGCTCGTGTACTGAAAAGAGGAGAATGGATTGGGACCAGCTCTTGGCCGGGATAGGAGGTAGAACAATCAGTTGGTTCCCCCGATGGAAGGAAGGAAAAGAAGGAGTCCTTTTCTCATGTGGGAGATACCCAAACATTCCGCTGGTAGGAACGAGGGGTTGTATTAATTACAATCCCACGCTCGCTATAAGGCAACTAGGGTACCCCATGAGGGGAGCACCGACGGAAGAAAGCATGTCTCCTTTCCTCGTGAGGGATCTCGGCGCAGAAAATTCCAAGACTATCCAAAGAATCCATAAAGCATGGGAAACCCCGTTAAGGAAAGATCAAGAGCTTAGAGGCGTTCGTAATGGCATCATTGGTGGGTACCACGAATGGCTGAAAGTTCGCATACGAGGTTTAGATTGGCTCGCCAAGTTAAAAGTCGTCAGCGAAGAGAATTTTGAAGCACCGGAAGAGGACGAGGAAGTCCAAGCTCTCAAAAGCGAGTTAGGAAAGGCAAAACTCGCCAAGGAGAAGTTCAAGTTGGCTGCTACACACGTTCGGAAGGAGTGTGCCGGGTTACGGGAAGAGAATGCAATTACCGCAAGAGCCCTTGAACGAGAGACCAAGAGGGCTCGCAAGGAAGAGTATGGCCGTAACAAATTTCGCGGAGCTCTATGGGGTAGCAATAGTGAACTCAAGTTGCGAAGGGAAGAAAGGGACCAATCGCGAGCACATGGCATGGTTCTGAAAGAGGAGTTGATGACTTGTTCAAGGTCCAAAAGAAGCTTGTCTCAGCGTTTATGCGAGACAGAGACCAACATGTTGGCTATCATCGCCAAGTACGAAGAAGAGTTAGGTCTAGCCACGGCCCACGAGCATAGAATCGCGGATGAGTATGCTCAAGTATATGCGGAAAAAGAGGCTAGAGGAAGGGTGATCGACTCTTTACACCGAGAGGCAACCATGTGGGTGGGTCGGTTTGCTCTTACCTTGAACGGGAGTCAAGAACTTCCCCGATTGTTAGCCAAGGCCAAGGCGATGGCAGACACCTACTCCGCCCCCGAAGAGATCCATGGGCTTCTCGGCTATTGTCAGCATATGATAGACTTAATGGCCCACATAATTAGAAATCGTTAGGAAACTTGTATGGTCTCTCAGACCTTGACTAGATATGATTTCTTTTTTTGAAAAAATAAGTTTATCCCACATTTTTACTCCAAAAAAAACTTGTGCAAATCAAATCACTCCTACATGCATTTTCTTTCTTTACCCACTCCTCACGTTTGGTTTTTTAGGGAAAACACCATAACTAAACGCGCCGCAAGGGATCCCTATCGCACCAGATCCAAATCTAGAACGATGGGTGATCAAGAGGAGACGCAGGAACAGATGAAAGCCGACATGTCGGCTCTGAAAGAACAAATGGCCTCCATGATGGAGGCCATGTTAGGTATGAAACAGCTCATGGAGAAGAACGCGGCCACTGCCGCCGCTGTCAGTTCGGCTGCCGAAGCAGACCCGACTCCCTTGGCAACTACGCACCATCCTCCCTCAAACATAGTAGGACGGGGATGGGACACACTGGGGCACGATGGCAGCCCTCACCTGGGATACAACCGAACGGCTTACCCTTATGGACTGCCGCCCAACTATTCACCACCCATCTTGCAAGAAGATGCGGGCCACATTGCTTCTCCCGTCCATGAAAAAGAGCCTCCTCAGCAGCCCGACGAAGTCCACAAAGACCCTCAAGATTATGCTCGAAGGGATGTCGAGTTCTATCCCCCGATCCCCGAAGGGCCGGCACCAGGCACATTGCCTCAACCCAACATCGCAGCACTGCCAATAGTTTTGTCTATGGAAGGGCCGCCCCCGGCAACTGAAGAAAGGAGGAAGCTCGATCTCCTTGAGGAAAGATTGAGGGCTGTGGAAGGATTTGGGGACTATCCGTTTGCAGACATGACGGATCTTTGCTTAGTACCCGATGTTGTTATTCCCCCGAAGTTCAAAGTGCCGGACTTCGACAAGTATAAAGGGACGACTTGTCCCAAAAACCACCTCAAAATGTACTGCCGTAAGATGGGCGCCCATTCTAAAGATGAAAAGCTGTTGATACACTTCTTTCAGGATAGCTTGGCCGGAGCTGCGGTAGTGTGGTACACTAATTTGGAAGCTTCCCGTATCCGTACTTGGAAGGATCTGATTACCGCCTTCCTAAGGCAGTATCAGTACAATTCTGATATGGCTCCGGACCGTACTCAACTGCAGAATATGTTCAAGAAAGAGGGTGAAACCTTTAAAGAATATGCGCAGCGATGGAGGGATTTGGCGGCACAAGTAGCTCCTCCCATGGTTGAGAGAGAGATGATCACCATGATGGTAGACACTCTGCCGGTGTTCTACTATGAGAAGCTAGTGGGTTACATGCCGTCCAGCTTTGCGGATCTGGTGTTTGCCGGGGAAAGAATCGAGGTGGGATTGAAGAGAGGAAAGTTTGATTACGTTTCCTCCACAAACGTGAACGCCAAAAGAATCGGGGCAACAGGGGCAAAAAGGAAGGAAGGAGATGCCCATGCCGTCTCTTCAACGCCCGCATGGGTCAAACCCCAGCAAACACCTCATGGTACCCATCAGTACGCGCAACATCACCCAAGCTTCTCGGCTCCTGCTGGGAACGCCTCTAGCTCAACACCCGTACAGCCTAAGGCACCCACCCTGAGGGAAGCTCCCCAAGTTCCAACTCCGAACGCGACTCGACCAGCCGGTAATTCCAACACGACAAGGAACTTCCCTCCGAGACCGTTGCCGGAATTCACCCCGCTCCCAATGACGTACGAAGATCTTCTACCATCCCTCATCGCCAATCATTTGGCCGTGGTAACTCCCGGAAGGGTCTTCGAACCCCCTTTCCCGAAGTGGTATGACCCTAATGCAACTTGCAAGTACCATGGGGGTGCCCCGGGGCATTCCATCGAAAAATGCATGGCCCTTAAATACAAGGTCCAACATCTAATGGATGCCGGATGGCTGACTTTCCAAAAGGATCGGCCCAATGTGAGGACCAACCCGCTCGCCAATCATGGAGGGGGAGCTGTTAATGCAGTTGAATCCGATAGGCCCCACAGGTCTAAACCGTTGAGAGATGTGGCAGCCCCTAGGAGGTTTATCTTTGAGGCCCTACAAAAAGGAGGGGTAATTCCCCATAGTGGGTGTAAGGAGGATTCCTGTCTGCTACATCCCGGCGAGATGCATGACATGGAGACGTGTTTGGAAGTAGAGGAATTGTTGCAACGGATGATAGACCAAGGTCGACTAGAAGTCGGCATTAAAGGAAAAGAAGAGCCGCATATATGCATGCAATCTACGGAGGGGAGCAGTATCGTGAAGCCCAAACCTTTGGTGATATACTTCACTAAAAGTGCGGCCTCGCAAAAGCCCGGGTACCCCTTAATGGCCAAACCTGTTCCTTTCCCGTATCAAGATAGTCACGCGGTCCCGTGGAGATATACACCTCCGGAGAAGAAGGAAGAAGAAGTCACAGACGTCGGCTCGCTGTCGGCTAAAGTAACAAATATCACGGGACTGAGTGGTGTGACCCGTAGTGGTCGTGTGTTCGCACCTCCGGACCTACCGGTCCAACCCGTCGACGTCAAGGGAAAAGGAAAGGTGGTGGAGGAACAAGATGGCGAAGCACCCCACGCTTCGAATAAAGATATTCCAGCAAAGGGGCCCCCAGAGAAAAGGGATGGTAGAAAGGAGGTGTCGCTAGAGGAAGCCAGCGAGTTCCTTCGGATAATTCAGCAGAGCGAATTCAAGGTTATCGAACAGCTCAACAAAACCCCGGCTAGGGTCTCGCTGCTAGAGTTACTTATGAGCTCCGAGCCTCATCGGGCTCTGCTAGTAAAAGTGCTGAACGAGGCTCACGTGGCCCAAGATATTTCGGTAGAAGGCTTCGGAGGGCTGGTCAACAATATCACTGCCAACAACTATCTTGCCTTCGCCGAAGAAGAAATCCCCGCCGAGGGGAGAGGGCATAATAAGGCTTTACACGTATCAGTCAAGTGTATGGACCATATCGTGGCCAAGGTACTTATCGATAATGGTTCCAGTTTAAACGTGATGCCTAAGAGCACTTTGGACAAGTTACCATTCAATGCTTCCCATTTAAAACCAAGTTCAATGGTGGTTCGGGCCTTCGACGGCACTCGCCGAGAGGTTAGGGGAGAGATCGATCTCCCAGTACAAATAGGCCCTCACACCTGTCAAGTCACCTTCCAAATAATGGACATTAACCCACCCTACAGTTGCCTGTTGGGGCGCCCGTGGATCCACTCAGTGGGTGTTGTGCCTTCTACACTCCACCAAAAGCTGAAATTCGTAGTGGAGGGGCACTTGGTCATCGTGTCAGGCGAGGAAGATATCTTGGTAAGCTGCCCATCCTCCATGCCTTATGTGGAAGCCGCAGAAGAATCGTTAGAAACCGCTTTCCAGTCTTTTGAGGTGGTCAGCATTTCCTCCGTGGACTCCCTCTTTGGGCAACCTTGTCTGTCCGATGCGGCGGTAATGATGGCCCGAGTTATGTTGGGGAACGGTTATGAACCCGGGATGGGTTTAGGCAAAGACAATGGCGGCATAACTAGCCTGATAAAAACCCAAGGAAATCGTGGGAAGTATGGTTTAGGCTATAAGCCCACTCAGGCAGACATGAAAAGAAGCATCGCGGGAAGGAAGAACAGTGGTCAGAGCTCGCGTTGGAGACAAGAAAGTGAAGGAAGCCCGCCCTGCCACATAAGTAGAAGTTTTATAAGTGCGGGTCTGGGAGACGAAAGTCAAGTGGTCGCGATATGTGAAGATGATGTTCCAAGTACTTTGGATTTGGTCCGACCATGCCCTCCTGATTTCCAACTGGGAAATTGGCGGGTGGAGGAACGCCCCGGCATTTACGCAACAAGCATAATGTAAACCTTTACGGTTTTAAAAGCTCTATAGTTGGGCCTAGGCTTTAGAGTTTTCATTTTGTTAAGTCTTTTGTCTTTGAATTTATAATACAAGGATCTTTCTTCATCTGTTCCTGGTCTCTACCCATTCTCATTCATTTGCATGTTTACTTCTTTTTCTGAAACGGCAGATCCGATGACGAGTCCCCCGAAGGTACTAATACCTGGGACCCGTCTATCAACTTCGAGCAAGAAATGAACCAAACGGAAGATGAAGAAGATGAGGAAATGGGACTTCCTTCGGAACTAGAAAGAATGGTCGCCCAAGAGGACCAAGAAATGGGGCCTCATCAAGAAGAAACAGAGCTAGTAGACTTAGGAATTGGCAGTGGAAAGAGGGAAGTAAAGATAGGTACAGGCATTGCCGCACCTATCCGTGAAGAATTAATAACCCTGCTAAAAGACTACCAAGACATCTTTGCTTGGTCATACCAAGATATGCCCGGTTTGAGTTCTGACATTGTGCAGCACCGATTGCCTCTAAATCCCGGGTGTTCCCCAGTAAAACAGAAATTGAGGAGGATGAAGCCCGAAACGTCCTTGAAGATAAAAGAAGAAGTGAAGAAGCAGTTTGACGCTGGATTTCTGGCCGTCGCTCGGTATCCAGAATGGGTTGCCAACATCGTGCCAGTTCCTAAAAAAGGTGGGAAAGTACGAATGTGTGTAGATTACCGGGACCTGAATCGGGCCAGTCCCAAGGACAATTTTCCGTTACCACACATCGATATCCTCGTAGACAACACGGCCAATTTCGCTTTATTTTCCTTCATGGATGGTTTCTCTGGTTACAATCAGATAAAGATGGCGCCCGAGGATATGGAAAAGACTACTTTCGTCACCCTGTGGGGAACGTTCTGTTACAAGGTGATGTCCTTTGGACTCAAGAATGCCGGGGCAACTTATCAACGGGCCATGGTAGCTTTGTTCCATGATATGATGCATCAAGAGATCGAGGTCTACGTGGACGACATAATTGCTAAATCTAAATCTGAGGAAGAACACCTGGTCAACCTGCGGAAGTTGTTCGAAAGGCTTAAGAAATATCAATTAAGGTTGAACCCCGCTAAGTGTACCTTTGGGGTCAAATCAGGGAAATTGCTTGGTTTCGTTGTAAGCCAGAAAGGGATAGAGGTAGACCCCGAAAAAGTGAAGGCTATCCTTGAGATGCCAGAACCCCGTACAGAGAAACAAGTCCGAGGTTTCCTCGGGCGCTTGAATTATATTGCCAGATTCATATCGCAGCTCACAGCCATTTGTGAGCCGTTGTTTAAACTCTTGCGCAAAAACCAAACTGATCGGTGGAATGAGGATTGCCAAGAGGCTTTTGGAAGGATCAAAAAGTGCCTAATGAATCCTCCCGTGCTTATGCCACCAGTACCTGGAAGGCCTCTCATTTTGTACATGACAATCTTGGACGAGTCAATGGGGTGTATGCTGGGGCAACATGATGAATCCGGGAAGAAAGAGCGCGCTGTTTACTACCTAAGTAAGAAGTTCACGACCTGTGAGATGAATTACTCCTTGCTCGAAAGAACGTGTTGTGCTTTAGTATGGGCATCCCATCGCCTAAGGCAGTACATGCTGAGTCATACTACCTGGTTGATATCCAAAATGGACCCGGTTAAGTACATCTTTGAAAAGCCAGCTCTCACGGGACGAATCGCCCGGTGGCAAGTCTTGCTATCTGAGTTTGATATAGTCTACGTCACCCAAAAGGCGATAAAAGGAAGCGCTTTGGCAGATTATTTGGCTCAGCAGCCTCTTAACGACTACCAGCCCATGCATCCGGAATTCCCGGATGAGGACATCATGGCCTTGTTCGAGGAAAGGTTGGACGAAGATCAGGACAAATGGACTGTATGGTTTGACGTAGCGTCAAACATTCTAGGTCATGGCGTTGGGGCAGTGTTGATCTCTCCGGACAATCAATGTGTACCTTTCACAGCCAGGCTAGGATTCGACTGCACCAACAACATGGCCGAATATGAGGCATGTGCCCTAGCCGTCCAGGCAGCAATTGACTCCAATGTCAAACTACTCAAGGTGTACGGCGACTCGGCATTGGTAATCCATCAGCTGAGAGGGGAATGGGAAACTAGAGATCCCAAGCTGATACCCTACAAAGCCTATATCAAGGAATTGGCTAAGACCTTCGATGAGATCTCCTTCCATCATGTTCCCCGCGAGGAAAATCAAATGGCGGATGCACTTGCTACATTGGCATCTATGTTCCAGCTAACACCGCACGGGGACCTACCCTACATTGAATTTCAGTGTCGTGGCAAACCCGCACATTGTTGCCAAGTAGAAGAGGAACGAGACGGAAAGCCCTGGTATTACGACATCAAGCGATATGTCGAAAGCAAAGAATACCCGCCAGAGATTGCCGACAACGATAAAAGGACATTGAGGAGGTTGGCAGCCAGTTTCTTCATGAGCGGAGGCACACTGTATAAGAGAAATCACGACATGACACTCCTGCGATGTGTGGATGCCAAGGAGGCAAATCACATGATCGAGGAAGTCCATGAGGGCTCGTTTGGAACGCACGCCAACGGGCATGCTATGGCCAGGAAGATCTTAAGAGCAGGTTATTACTGGCTTACCATGGAAAGTGATTGTTGTGTCCATGTGAGGAAGTGCCACAAATGTCAAGCGTTCGCAGATAATGTCAATGCCCCACCACATCCTCTGAATGTCATGTCCGCCCCTTGGCCTTTCTCCATGTGGGAAATAGATGTCATCGGGGCCATTGAGCCCAAGGCCTCGAATGGTCATCGCTTCATCCTCGTAGCGATAGATTATTTCACCAAGTGGGTCGAGGCGGCTTCATATACCAATGTCACGAGGAATGTGGTGGTCAGGTTCATTAAGAAGGAGATCATCTGCCGATATGGTTTGCCAAGAAAGATTATCACGGACAACGGCACCAACCTGAATAATAAGATGATGGCAGAAATGTGCGAGGAGTTTAAAATCCAGCATCACAATTCCACGCCCTACCGGCCAAAGATGAATGGAGCCGTGGAAGCGGCCAATAAGAATATCAAAAAGATTATCCAAAAGATGACCGTGTCATACAAGGATTGGCACGAGATGCTCCCATTCGCGTTACACGGTTACCGGACTTCAGTGCGAACGTCAACTGGGGCAACGCCATTCTCATTAGTATATGGGATGGAGGCGGTGTTACCGTTCGAGGTAGAAGTCCCGTCATTGAGGATCTTGGCGGAATCCGGGTTAAAGGAATCAGAGTGGGCTCAAACACGCTACGATCAGCTCAACCTCATTGAGGGCAAGCGCTTAACAGCCATGAGTCATGGGCGCTTATACCAGCAGAGAATGAAGAGTGCATTCGACAAGAAAGTACGCTTACGCAAGTTCCATGAGGGAGACCTTGTGCTAAGGAAAATGTCCCATGCTGTCAAGGACCATCGAGGGAAATGGGCCCCGAACTACGAAGGGCCTTTTGTTGTGAAGAGGGCTTTTTCCGGAGGAGCCCTGGTGCTTACCAACATGGATGGCGAAGAGCTACCTTCACCCGTGAACTCTGATGTCGTCAAACAATATTATGCTTAGAAGCTGGGGCAATTAAGGATGTCGCTGCATGTTCTCTATCTTTACGCGTTTTCTAGATTTCCCCCCGGGGATTTCCGGTCCGTTGTATCTCTTGTTACGATCTTTCAAAGAAATGAACATGGATTTGAGGCTTTTAGTCCTCATGTTAGTTTCACACCTTGCGTTAATTTGTGATCGCCTGAGCCCTTCCGCTCAGTTCATGGGATCCCCCAAGCGCTTAATTAGAATTGAACCTGAACTAACTTTCCCTAAATTTTCAGCGTTTGAAAACATTCATGCATACGCATACGCATACGCATGTATATTGTTGTGGTAAAACAGGGGCAGGATCACCTTGGGCTACCCTCTGGAGTGAAGACAAAACATGAATGGCAGAAACCAGTCAAGGTAGGGTAATGATGCGGCCAAGATTGGCCATACCTGGTTGCTTATTACTTGCAGGTACTTAAGGATGAACGCAAGCGGGGATGGGGTCACGACCGACCGATCGTTGCTCTTCTCTTTGCGAAACAAGCAGGGAATGTCGCTGCAAGGCAGCCCCGTATCCTTTCTATTTTGTAGCTTTCTTTTACTATTTGTTTGTTTTAAAAAGGAAAAGAGTAATAATAAGATAAGTAATCAACGCCTAATTCTAACCTAAGTAAGTTCAAGTTAGGCAAAATGCTAATCCATGAGAAGGGAGGGGACATGGTCAATGTTCCCCTCAAAAAAAAAAAAAAAAAAAAAAAAAAAAAAAAAGTGCAGGTTAGCTCGCCTGGGCGAGCTGGGCTCGCCCGGGCGAGCCACCTCTGCACCAAAATATAAAAATGACGAAGGGGGGGGACGTTTTTCATTCAAAAACTTCCCCCCCTCATTCAAAAAAGAAGGCTCACGGGACTCACGGATTTTGCAGCCCTTAGGTCACCATTTTTTGCGTTTTTGATTCCGTTTTGCTCTATTATTCGTCTCCAACAAGTAAGTACCTCATTCTTGGGCTTTCTAGCTTTCCATTGATGTATTTTGGTGCTCTAAATTGCATGTGTTTGCTAAGAAACGTGAGGGATTTATCCTCAGATTGTTGCTTGTTTTTGTTGGATTGAGGGGTTGTAAGGGATGGCCTTGGCCTAGGGTGTATTCTGAAGTGATGGTGCATGCCACATTGTCCCCATTCTCTTGATATTCGTGCCTAAACATGCGCCCACCAAGTGCTCGGTGAAATGCCTCAACGAGATATGAGCATGGTTTTGTGAGCTTTGGGTTGTGGGACTGTTTTATATGTATAGGGACAGCATGAAGGATTTAAAATGAGTGCCCGAATGCAATTCTAGGCCTAGGAACCCAAGCTTTTAATTTCGATACAAGAAAGCATGACTTACGCCTAGGAATCTAAGTTTTGGTTTTGAATGAAAAAAGGCATGAATATTAGGACATGTTTGAGAGGTTGTTATTAGAATTTAAATTTGGCTGCCCCATGAGGAATACCTTGCACCTAGGTAGCATGGAAAATACCTCTCAACGGTATGGAAATGCCTTGCAGAAAGTTGAATAAAATGCCTTGCATAATGTGAATATATATAGCATGAAGTGCCTTACAAAGTGTTGGATGGGTAGCGTAAAAGTGTTTTTCAAAATATGTGTATTTGTGAGTAGGTAACAAAAGAAGCCTTCCAAAAAATGTGTGTGTATATATATAGGATGTAGCATGAAAAGGTTTGTCAATATATATGTACATGGATAGGTGTCGTAAAATGCTTCATACAAAATTTTTATGTGTGCAAATACGTATGTGTCATAAAATAGCACGACCCCAATATGATTATTTTATAAAGTGCATGTTGACACTCGGGCCATGAGAAGTGTTGTTTGGCCCTTGTTTGTAATGATTGTTATATTTCTTGTAAACTAACTTTCCAAATGTTTGCCTTCGCAGGAATGGCCCCGAGGAAGCTTGCCTCAAAGAGGTCCAGGAAGGACAAGGCGGCCGAAGGAACTAGTTCCGCCCCGGAGTACGACAGTCACCGCTTTAGGAGCGTTGTACACCAGCAGCGCTTTGAAGCCATCAAGGGATGGTCGTTTCTCCGGGAGCGACGCGTCCAGCTCAGGGACGACGAGTATACTGATTTTCAGGAGGAAATAGGGCGCCGGCGGTGGGCACCACTGGTTACTCCTATGGCCAAGTTTGATCCAGAAATAGTCCTTGAATTTTATGCCAATGCTTGGCCAACAGAGGAGGGCGTGCGTGACATGAGATCCTGGGTTAGGGGTCAGTGGATCCCGTTCGATGCCGACGCTATCAGCCAGCTCCTGGGATATCCGATGGTGTTGGAAGAGGGCCAGGAATGCGAGTATGGCCAGAGGAGGAACCGGTCTGATGGGTTCGATGAGGAGGCCATCGCCCAGCTGCTATGTATACCGGGGCAGGATTTTGCCCGGACTGCTGCAGGGAGGCGAGTGCGAATCATGCGCACCAATATGACCGCCCTGACCCAGATATGGATGACGTTGCTCCTCAGCAACATCCTGCCCACCGATCATAATTCCGACCTCCCCATGCCTAAGTGTCAGCTGGTGTACGCCATCCTGACACGGATGAGCATCCATGTGGCTCAGTTAATCGCTGATGCCATCTATATTTTTGCAGGTATGGCGCCCACTAGGCACCCTTTGGACCCAGATAAGTCCAACAGGGCCCTGGGATTCCCCGCACTGATCACAGGACTCTGCCAGTCGTTCGGAGTCCCCGTCGCACCTACCAAGGTGATTCGGCCGCCTATCACCCGGGCTTTTATTGAGAAGTACTGTACCCAGAGACAGGGTCAGGGTGATGCTCCACAGGCCGCAGGCGCGCCCCCACCACCTCATCAGGCGGGCCAGGCTGGGGCATTCGACATGGAGCAGTATTTACGACATTTGGTTCGCCAGCAGGCAGCCAACCACCGAGCACATGTACGGACCCATGATTGTCTGTACCAAATGAGCCTTAGCATGCAGAGCCAGGGCTTCGCTCCTTTTTCATGCCCTACTCCAGACCAGTTCAGGGCAGAGGTTGCATGGCCCGGAGATTGGCCCGAGGCCCAAGCAGGAGAGGCACCCCCAGAAGCTCCCGGCGATGGAGAAGAAGCCCACGAGGATGAGGAGATGGCTGATTTGCTTGACTTCTTGGGAGGGAGTGGAGACACGTGACTGGGAGATCCCCAGATTCATGTTTTCTTTCATATTTCTTTTGTCATTTTTCTATGTTATTGTTTTGACTTGAGAGACTAATGTTTGTTCTTGTTGTTTCGATTGTCATTTTGTACAGCGCATGCATTTTTGTTTAGATTGGTGCGTTAGTATTTATATATCATTACTATCGATGATGTTTGAAATTCTGGAACCGTGTAGAGTTCTTCGTTTAGGAACATCGTCCAAAGTATATATGTAAAATAAACAAAAAAAATCATGATAAAAATAGAAATAGAAAAGGAAAGAAAATGAAATAGAAAAGAAAAGAAAGTGAAAAGAAAAAGAGGGCAAATAGGGGAAGAAGGGCAAGTAAGGAAAAAGGTAGAAAAAAGAAAAAAATAGGTTGTCTAGCTAAAAAAACAACATGCTTTTGAAAAGAGACGATTTCCAACTTTTCTTTGAAAAAAAATTCATTGATCATAACCAATTTTTGGAAAATGTGTCTACACCTGAAGGGTGAATGCTGTGAAATTTCCCCGGACGCCCGAAATGGACTCGGATGAATGCACAAATTGATAAAAGAACATATTTTGGAAACATTGGGTTGATTAAAAATAGAGGAAATGAATCCTGAGCCCTAGCATCACATGACCATAAAAAGTTGACATTTGAGTGTCTGCATAGGTGCATGCATGACCAGTTTTGCATAAAGTTTCCAAATCATCATTTTTGCATTTGTGTCATGGAAATAATGTGGGGCATCCCTTTTATCCTTGAGCCAAACCAAACCCCGACATGTATCATGTCTAGCCATTCTATAAACCTTGAGCCAAAATCCTGACTCACCGTAATCCTTACCCTCGGAAGCAAAAAGGAAAAGAAGGAAAGTTTCCAATCAAAGAGAAAGCTAAAAAGAAAAGAAAGGAAATTCCCAATCAAAGAGTGGGAGAAAGCAAAAAGAAGAGAAAGAAAATTCCCAATCAAAGAATGGGAGAAAGAAAAAGGAAAAGGAAAGAAGGAAAGAAAGCTCCTGATCAAGGATCGAAAGAAAACAGAAGAAATGTGCAGAGAGGTCTTTGGACCGGACAATATCTGAACAATACAGAATTGTCACCAAATGAAACAAAAAAAAAGGAAACCACGACCTAAAATGGTCTTCTCCCTTTAATTACCAACCAAAATCCCGTGCGCTAGCGACCCTTTTTTCCTCGCCCCGCACTAAACAAAAAAAAAAAAACAGAAAAAAGAAAAAGCCAGAAAAATCAAAAGCCAAAAACACATAAAAACCGAAAGAAGAAACCACCAAAAGAACCCATTCCCAAGGGAAGCCCTATTGATCCATGATCACGCATGTAATTTTTGATTTGATAGGAAATAATTTGCAAAGTCAAGTCATGACATATCTATGGTTCGGAATTAGGATGAAACACTTACCTGTGCGAGATTGATACACTTTGAGTGGATTTCTTCTATTTTTGTCGAACCCAGTGTTTCCTCTAAATGGTCATTTAGAAACGAAATGCTAACATCCAAGATCTCATTTATGGTTATGGGGGATCCCATCAGCAGACTCTCCTTCCCTGGTAGGCGCCTTGTTTGTCACTCAAGTCATATGCTGCTCTAAATCAGTTGGAATATTTGTCTCTTTGCTAAAGCATGTTTGCATTTTAGTGGAGAAAACACCGAGACTTTTTCAAGTCTCACAAGTTATCCAGAACTACGTAGGTCTGAGTTCCTCATTGGAGGATACGTAGGAGCAAGAGCCTCGCTTTTGTCGACCACACCGCCTTTTGTCGCCATAACTCAAGAGCTGGTAGCCCGCGGAGATACCTTACGGTTATCCGCACCCTTTTGTCATCCAGAGGCGGCGGGCCCGATGACAAGTGGAGACCAAGTTTGGTCATTCTGCACCCAAGATACGCGGAGATACCTTACGGTTATCCGCACCCTTTTGTCATCCAGAGGCGGCGGGCCCGATGACAAGCAGAGACCAAGTTTGGTCATTCTGCACCCAAGATACGCGGAGATACCTTACGGTTATCCGCACCCTTTTGTCATCCAGAGGCGGCGGGCCCGATGACAAGCGGAGACCAAGTTTGGTCATTCTGCACCCAAGATACGCGGAGATACCTTACGGTTATCCGCACCCTTTTGTCATCCAGAGGCGGCGGGCCCGATGACAAGCAGAGACCAAGTTTGGTCATTCTGCACCCAAGATACGCGGAGATACCTTACGGTTATCCGCACCCTTTTGTCATCCAGAGGCGGCGGGCCCGATGACAAGCAGAGACCAAGTTTGGTCATTCTGCACCCAAGATACGCGGAGATACCTTACGGTTATCCGCACCCTTTTGTCATCCAGAGGCGGCGGGCCCGATGACAAGCAGAGACCAAGTTTGGTCATTCTGCACCCAAGATACGCGGAGATACCTTACGGTTATCCGCACCCTTTTGTCATCCAGAGGCGGCGGGCCCGATGACAAGCAGAGACCAAGTTTGGTCATTCTGCACCCAAGATACGCGGAGATACCTTACGGTTATCCGCACCCTTTTGTCATCCAGAGGCGGCGGGCCCGATGACAAGCAGAGACCAAGTTTGGTCATTCTGCATCCAAGATACGCGGAGATACCTTACGGTTATCCGCACCCTTTTGTCATCCAGAGGCGGCGGGCCCGATGACAAGCAGAGACCAAGTTTGGTCATTCTGCACCCAAGATACGCGGAGATACCTTATGGTTATTCGCACCCATTCTTTTGCTATCTGTAAGACAGAACGCTTGATAGCATGCAGAGGCTGACACAGTCTTCTGCACCTTTTGTTCCTCCGGGGACAACAAAGTCATTTACATGTGGAAATTTCATGGTCACCCGCGACTCTCGTCAGCCGAGAGGAGCGAAATTAGTGTCATACACTGATTTTCGGGGACCTTTGCTTGATGACATGCGACCATTCTTTGGTCCTTGTGAGGTGCTTGGCATCCATCATCAGGCAGTTTGTGAAATCCTAGGAACGACAAGTCACGGTCACCCGCGACTCTCGTCAACCGAGAGGAGCGAAATTAGTGTCATACACTGATTTTCGGGTACCTTTGCTTGATGACATGCGACCATTCTTTGGTCCTTGTGAGGTGCTTGGCGCCCGTCATTAGGCAATTTGTGAAATTTTGGGAACAACAAGTCATTGGCATGTGGAGATTTTATGGTCACCCGCGACTCTCGCCAAGTCGAGAGGAGCGAAATTAGTGTCTTATCTTTACTTTTCTTTTATCTCCAATAAAAGACAAGTAAAGAGGGGCAACTGTCATACCCTAATTTCGTCCGGGAACCTTTGCTCGATGACGTGCGACCATTCTTTGGTCCTCGTGAGGTGCTTGGCACCCATCATTAGGCAATTTGTGAAATTTCAGGACATGCCGGAAAACCAAAAAAATATTGATGCACAATCCGTAAGTTTCCGTGACACACCGGAAATCAAAAGGAAGCATCGTTGCATAATTAAGTGAGGTTCCGTAACATTCCGTAAGTCAAAAAGGGAATGATTATGTAATCTGCAAGGTTCCGTAACATTACGGAAAGAAAACAAGTATCGTTACGAAATTCGTAAGTTTCCGTAACTTTACGAAAAAAGGAATCACCAAAAAAACAGCAGGGGGGGTGTACTTAGTAAAAATGGGGGTGCAAATAGCACCCAGGCCCATTTGGGCCCTCCAGAAGATTCCTCCAGAAGGCGGTTGCTTCTGGAGGAAGCAACCCTGCTCGCCTGGGCGAGCTGGGCGGCAACCACCTCCCCTATTTTGCTATAAATAGGGGAGGAATGCAAGAAGAAAAGGATCCCAGCCCTTTAGGCACTTCTCTCTCTTTGGAGTTTGCTTGGAAAAATTGTTTCCGTGAAGAAAATCTAAGCCGAGGCGCTTCCGAAACGTTTCCGTAACGTTTTCCGTGAGGAATCTCGCAAAGGTTTGAACCGTTCTTCGACGTTCTTCATTCGTTCTTCATCGTTCTTCGATCTTCAACGGGTAAGTACCTCGAACCAAGCTTTTCGATTCATTCTATGCACCCGTAGTGGTCCACATTGTGTTTCGTGCATTTTGATTCTCATTTTGTTTACTCTTTATACCCCCTGTTGACGTGCTTAAGCCATTTTACTTAAGTCATTTCTCGCTTAACTTAAAAATAAAATAAATTTTCACCGAACATTTGAATTGCATTATCCGTTAACTTCGGTTAAAATAAATTTCGACCGTTCGGTCATGCCGTAACCACGTTGGAAATCAAAAAGAGGTAAAAAAATAATATAAATAATCAAAAAAAACATCTTTTAGTAAAATAAAGCGGAAAATCAATCGGACGTTTTCTCTTTGGGATTTCTCATTCTTAATCGAATTGATTAATAACTAAAGTGAAACTAAAGGCTAAGATCAATTCGCCTAGTCAAGCTCGTCCATAAAAATAGGCTTTTGAAGTTTGTCGTTTCATTTCCTCACTAAGTAAAATGGATCATTTTTAAGGTCCAACGCCTTAAAATGATCACCTCTTAAAATAAAAAAGAAACACTTTGTTCCGAAAAAACTACGTAGGTCTGAGTTCCTCATTGAGGATACGTAGGAGCAAAAGCCCCGCTTTTGTCGACCACCCCAAGAGATCGTTAATGGTCCAACACCTTAACGTTTCTCTCCTTTCAAAATCAAAAGATCATTTAATGGTCCAACACCTTAAATGACCTTTTTGTTCAATAAAAACATATTTTGCAAAAAGGACAAAAACAACTTAACCAATCACTTTGTTCCGAAAGAACTACGTAGGTCTGATTTTCTCATCCCAAATTGAGGAATACGTAGGAGCAAAGGGAAACACCCTTGTCGACCACAAAAAAAGGAAAAAATATAAAAAGGGTATAAAGGATATAAGAACATAAAAGGGAACATAAAAATCAAAGTCATGTTTGCACATTCGATTAAAGGCTGCCGTCCCTTGGGACGGACGTGTGGGGTGCTAATACCTTCCCCGTGCGTAAATACAACTCCCGAACCTTTCACTTAAAAGTTCGTAGATCGCGTCTTTTCCGGTTTTTCCGACGTTTTCCTCAAATAAACGTTGGTGGCGACTCCGCGCGTATTCCTTTCGTGGAACACGCATCCCGCGAGTCACGCGTCGCCCTCCCGCCGAAGGGTAGGTTGCGACACGTCTGTTATTGATAAATGATATTCTTGTTTTTATTAGAATTGTGTTGTCTGAAGACCTGAGGAGTGTGAATCTCAGGCATGAACTATATATGTATGTGATGTGCCATTATTTTCTCCTATTTCTTAACCCTTTTTGCACAATTTTAATTACTGATTAGTCTTAATTGTCAAATTAATTAGGAAGTTTTATTATTTGGGCCCATTCAGCTAATTTGATATTTTTAATCTAATTTCAGGAATTAATGAAGCATTGGGCTTGGACTTGAAGAGGGCAGACTATTTTATTATACAAAATTTTATCTTATCTAGACTTTATCTTATCTAGATATTATTTAGATTTGATCTCATCTAGATATTATTTCATCTAGATCTTATCTTATCTAGATTTTATTTTATTTTATTTATGGACTTGGATTTAAAAAAAATTTGTAAGCTTTGGGGCTGAAAAACTATATAACAACACCAAGGTTCTAGTTTAGGCTCCTCCTCTCTCTCTTTCCTCTCTCCTCTCTCTCTCTCCTATTTTCATTTTTTTGTTCTAGGCTTTTCTTAGACACTTTTTCTTTTTGCAATTCCAGTTTTGACTTTTCGTTTTAGCAATAAAATTCCGTTCTTCAATCTATAATTTCGTTCTTTATTGATTAATGGAATGCTAAGTCTCCAGCGTTGCTTTCTCTAGAGGATCAAGCACAGTTCTCTTTGAGGTCCTATTATTACTGCTAAATTCTGTTCAGTTTTTCCTCTTCACTAATTACTCTGAATTTGTTGCTATTAATTCATGCATGCTTAGTGCTTGATTAATTGTCTCTGTGCTTAATTACGTTCATGCTTAATGATCGTTTATGATTAATTGGTGTATGTTTTGCATAATCACATAATGAATGCCTTATGTTAAATTTCGCCTAGTAATTTAATTTAGGGTTGGATTAAGTGGTTGAACTAATAAAGGATAAACTCTCGTAACCTAGGATAAGAGACTTGCTTGTGAATCAAGGGGAAGCAATGTGTTTTAATTCTGATATTTTCTAATTCAATTTTACTCACTGTTTAATTTACAAAAACAAACAACCCCCCCCCCCCAATTCGCTACTATTTTTTCTACTATATGTTATGAACATTTGGTTGATCATTGCTCGATGGGAGACGACCTATGATCACTTCCTTGTTACTGCATTTTAATGTTTATTTGATTCGGGTACGGCCTCGATCAAATTTGGCGCCATTGCCGGGGAGCAGTGTTCAAAGGTTCATAATAGCTAGTGTCATGTTAGTGTTTAATTCTTTCGTGCTGTGTTAGCGTTGTGTTAGTATTGTGTTAGTGTTGTTTAGTACCTTGTTATTTTGTTTAGTGTGTGTTCTGTTTTAGTTTTTTCTGTTCAGTGCTTCCCCTGTTTCAGTTTTGGTGTTTTGCTGTAAATAGTATTTTGCGACGAATTTAGCGACCACTTTTGCTGAATAGAACACGTGTGGGAAAACAGGGTAGTAGTGGAAATCCCTTAGCGACGGATTTTAGAGACCACCCTTGCTGAATTAATTAGGATTTTTTGTTTTGGTGGTTAGAGTTGTTATTTTTGACTGAATTTTTTTGTGGTCACTTGTTTTGATTCATATTTTGTGGGAAAAATAGCTAGAGCCCTTAGTTTGGTCAGATTTGAAAGTTAAAAAAAAGTAGCAAATTTGATTTTTATCAAAACTTCGAACAACCATAACTTTTGCTCCGGTTATCAGAATTGCAATTATTATATATGTATTTGGGGTAGAAATTTTTTTTCCATGCCATGGCTGCCCTCGAGGTCTCTTTCTTCAAAAAATTGTGATTCTGTCAAAAGTTTTTTATTTTCCAAGTATTATTCTCTTATTTTTCTTAACTTATTATTTTTAGCTTCTATAGTTAGACTTTGAATTTTCCTTTGAAATTTTTTATGCTATCTTCTCATTATTTTATAAGGTTGCTCACAAAATTTCAAGCCATTTCGATATCATTTAATGGTAGTTGTAGTTCAAACCTACACTTTTACTTGCATAAGAAGACAACTAGTTGTGCATGCTGAATATAGTGTATGACTAGAATCAATCCATCTGACTTACAACCCTTTGATCCTGAGATAGATAGGACATTTCATAAATTAGTTAGACATCATTTAGTACCTTTTGAGCATCCTGAGCATTCTGTTATTGGCGATTTTGAGCATTATAGTTTTGAACATTCTGATTTTGAACATTCTGAGAACATGGCACAACCTCCACCCCGTGAGAGGACTATAAGGGAAATGGCTGCACCTGATTTCACCTACGAAAGCTTGTGCATCCAATACCCTGATGAGGATGTCCCATATGTTCTTAAAACTAGACTAATCCATTTGCTTCCAAAGTTTCATGGCCTTGCAGGTGAGGACCCGCACAAACATCTGAAAGAGTTCCATATTGTCTGCTCCACCATGAAACCCCTAGATGTCCAGGAGGATCACATATTTCTGAAGGCCTTTCCTCATTCTTTAGAGGGAGTGGCAAAGGACTAGCTTTATTACCTTGCTCCACGGTCCATCACGAGATGGGATGACATCAAGAGAGTATTCTTAGAAAAAAAAAAATTCACTACTTCCAAGACCACGACCATTAGAAAGGATATTTCAGGCATTAGACAACTCTGTGGAGAGAGCTTATATGAATACTGGGAGAGAATTAAGAAACTATGTGCTAGTTGCCCTCACCACCAGATTTCTGAGCAGCTTCTCCTCCAATATTTTTATGAAGGACTCAATAACATGGAGAGAAGTATGATAGATGCTTCCAGTGGTGGAGCCCTTGGAGACATGACCCTTGCTGAAGCTAGAAATTTAATTGAGAAGATGGCTTCAAACTCCCAGCAATTTAGTGCCAGAAGTGATGCTATTGTCATTAGAGGAGTGCATGAAGTAGCCACGAATTCATCTTCATCAGCTGAGACTAAGAAGCTTGAAGGTAAACTAGATGCCTTAGTTAACCCGGTAACCTAGCTGGCCTTGAATAAAAAATCTGCACCTATCGCCAGACTCTGTGGTTTATGCTCTTCTACGGACCACCACACAGACCTTTGCCCTTCTATGCAACAATCTGAAGCAATTGAGCAGCCTGAAGCTTATGTTGTAAACATCTACAATAGACCTCCTCAACCTCAGAAGCAAAATCAGCCACAATAGAACAATTATGACCTCTCCAACAACAGGTACAATCCCGGGTGGAGGAATCATCCCAACCTTAGATGGTCGAATCCTTCAAAACAGCAGCAACAACAACAACAACAGCCTTACTTTCAGAATGTTGTTGGCCCAAGCAGACCATACGTTCCTGCACCAATCCAGCAGCAACAACAACAACAGCAACAACCCCAGAAACAACAAACAGTTGAGGCTCCTCCGCAACCTTCCCTTGAAGAACTTGTGAGGCATATGACTATGCAAAACATGCAGTTCCAACAAGAGACCAGAGCCTCCATTCAGAGCTTAACTAATCAGATGGGACAATTGGCTACACAGTTAAATAAACAACAGTCCTAGAATTCTGATAGATTGCCTTCTCAATTTGTCCAGAATCCCAAAAATGTGAGTGCCATTGCATTGAGGTCGGGAAAGCAGTGTCAAGGACCTCAACCAGCAACATCTTCCTCATCCGCAAATGAACCTGCCCAACTTCACCTTACTCCAGAAAAAGATGATGACAAAAATTTAAAGAGTAAGTTACCCAACAATTTCTATGCAGGTGAATCTTCCACTGGTAATTCTGATTTACAGAAGCAGCATATCCCTCTTCCATTCCCTCCAAGAGTAATTTCCAACTAAAAAATGGAAGAGGCAGAGAAGGAGATCTTGGAAACATTTAGAAAAGTAGAGGTAAACATACCTCTACTGGATGCAATAAAGCAAATTCCAAGATATGCTAAATTCTTGAAGGAGTTGTGCACTAATAAGCGGAAGCTTAAAGGAAGTGAAAGAATTAGTATGGGCAGAAATGTCTCCGCATTGATTGGTAAATCTGTTCCCCAAATCTCTGAAAAATGTAAAGATCCAGGTACATTCAGCATACCTTGTATTATAGGGAACAGTAAGTTTGACAATGCCATGCTAGATTTAGGAGCTTCTGTTAGTGTGATGCCTGTGTCTATTTTTAATTCTCTATCTCTTGGTCCCTTGTAGTCAACTGATGTGGTAATTCATTTAGCTAATTGTCGCAACATGCCCTTCGCGGGCGAGCGAGGGCGAGGCTCACAGGTGCGCTTTCCAAAGGAGGAAAGATGCGCGGAGTCGCCACCAACGTTTATTTGTGGAAAACGTCGGGAAAACCAAAGGAAACTGGTCAAAATGAAAATTCTAAGTTCGGGAGTTGTATTTACGCTTGAGGAAGGTATTAGCACCTCTCACGTTTGTCTCAAAGGACAACAACCTATTTTTTAGAATTGTGGAAATTGTATTACCTTAACTTTTACTTCTTTTTATTTTTTGAGGTCGACAAAAGCGGGACTCTTGCTCCTACGTACCCTCTATCAAAGAGGAAATCAGACCTACGTAGTTCTTTCTCCTGCGTGAATCAAGTGATTCTTTTTACTTGAAGGGTGATCATTTTAAGGCGTTGGACCTTAAAAATGATCCTTTTTACTTAGTAAGAAACTGAAATGATAAACTTTCAAAAAACCTATTTTTGTGGACGAGCTTGACTAGGCGAGTTTGATTCTAGCCTTAGTTTCACTTTAGTTATTAGTCAATTCAATTAAGAATGAGAAATCCCAAAGAGAAAACGTCCGATTGATTTTTCGCTTTACTTTACTAAAAGATATTTTTTTTTATTATATTATTATTTTACCTCTTTTTTGATTTCCAACGTGGTTACGGCACGACCAAACGGTCGGAATTCATTTTAACCAAAATTAACGGATGATACAATTCAAACGATCGGTGGAAATTTATTTTATTTTTAGATTAGGCGAGAAATGACTTAAATAAATGGCTTAAGCACGTCAAAAAGGGGTATAAAAAGCAAATGAAAACGAGAATAAAAATACATGAAACAAAATGTGGACCACCACGGGTACATAGAATGAATTGAAAAGCTCGGTTTGAGGTACTTACCCGTTGAAGACTGAAGAAAACGAAGAACGAAAGATGTATCTAGAAGAACGGTCGAGAATATTCGCGTGATTACTCACGGAAACGTTACGGAAGCGCCTCGGCTTGGATTTTCTTCACGGAAATAATTTTCCCCAGTAATTTCGAGAGAGAGAGAAGTGCCAAGAAGGCTTAACCCTTTTCTTCTTCACTCCTCCCCCTATTTATAGCAAAATAGGGGAGGAGCTTGCCACCCAGCTCGCCCAGGCGAGCAAGGTTGCTTCCTCTCGAAGCAACAGCCTTCTGGAGGAAGGATCTGGAAGGCCCAAGTGGGTCAGATTGCTATTTGCACCCCCCTTTCTACTAAATGCACCCCCTTCTATTTTTTTGTTAATTCTTTTTCCGTAACGTTATGAAACTTTACGAATTTCGTAACGATACTTATTTTCCTTCCGCAAGGTTACGAATCCTTACGGATTACGTATTTACTCTTTTTTAGTTGTCGAAGAAGTTAATGAAACTCACGGATTGCGCAAAAACACCTTTTTTCGACTTCCGCCACATTACGGAATTTCACGGATCGCGCAAGCCTGCTTCCTTTTGATTTCTGAGACGTCTCGGGACTTCATTTATTGTGAAACAAAGGACGCCAAGTATCTCAAAGCGGCTAACCAAAGGTTGCATGTCATCAAGTAATAATCCCCGGACGAAATTAGGGTATGACAGTTGCCCCTCTTTACTTACCTCTCATCGGAGATAAGAGGAAAGCAAAGATAGGACACTGATTTCGTCCGTCCTGCCCTTTCTGTGATGACGACTCACGTCTCTACTCCTTCTTTTTTCTTCTGCAGAAAACAAAATACAAACAACAACAAGAACAACTAACATAATATACACATATACACATATTTGGCGAAGGAACCGATCCGGAAAACAACAGAATAACGTGTTTCCCAGTCACCAGAGGCTTCACGCTTGATAATAGAGGACACATGAACAGCGCTAGGCAATGACATTCATGGGGCTCCGAAAAAGGGGGAGAATGGAGAATTCCCTTGAGGGTCCGCACTTAGGCAATCATGAAACACGGCTCCAAACTCGAAAGTGGAGGACACATGAACAGCGCTAGGCAATAACATTCATGGGGCTCCAAAAAAAGTGGGAGAATGGAGGATTGCCTTGAGGGTCCTCACTTAGGCAATCATGAAACACAGCTCCAAACTCGAAAGTGGGGGACACATGGACAACGCTAGGCAATAACATTCATGGGGCTCCGAAAAAAAGGGTGACAATGGAGGATTGCCTTGAGGGTCCTCACTTAGGCAATCATGAAACACAGCTCCAAACTCGAAAGTGGAGGACACATGTACAGCCCTAGGCAATAACATTCATGGGGCTCCAAAAAAGGGGGAGAATGGAGGATTTCCTTGAGGGTCCTCACTTAGGCAATCATGAACACAACTCCAAACTCGAAAGTGGAGGACACATGAACAGCGCTAGGCAATAACATTCATGGGGCTCCGAAAAAAAGGGGTGAGAATGGAGGATTGCCTTGAGGGTCCTCACTTAGGCATTCATGAAACACAGCTCCAAACACGAAAGTGGAGGACACATGAACAACCCGATTCATGGAGCTCCGAAAAGGATAACACGCTTTTTGCAAAGAAAAATAAATCATTCGCGATAGCACCACATCTTAGAGAAACAATATACTTGTGCCAAGGGTAATCTTCCTTGTAACCGAGAATGAAGGGTGGGATGTCAACTTTTAGCTTTTAAATGAACATGCAGGGGAAACATCGGGTTAAGCTGAAAATAAATCACTCATAGTGTATAAAACTCACAAGGCAAGTGTTTTATCCTATTCCCAAACAATAACTGCACATGACTCTATTTTGCACACGATTTCCTATCGAATCAAAGATCAAACGTACGATCACAGACCAATAGGATTTTCTCGTGGGTGGTGTTTTTGGAGAGGAAGCTGGGTGTTTCGGTCTTTTCCTCTTTGTTCACGTGGGGTGGGATATTGCCAGTCGAAAAATGATTTCTAGTGGCAATCTGGCTTGAAGAATTTTTGCCCTCTTTCCTTCATTGACCGAGAATTGCTTCTTTTCCCTTTTCACTTCCTTTCGATCTTTGATCGGGAATCCTTCCTTCCTTTCTTCTATTCTTTTTCTTTATTTTCATTTTTCTTTTTTTCTTTCTTTCCATTTCTTCCTTTTCTTTCTTTTCAATTTTCCTTCCCCCATCCCTTTCTTTGGGAAATCGGGTTTAGCATTCTATTTGCTCTCCCTTGAGGAGATTCCGCTATCCTTTGCTTTGGGGGAAAGAATGAGGATTCCTTTTTTACATGCCAAGGTTCAAAAAGGTCTAAGGTTGTGTTTCAATGGGGTCTTTTATCGTGGGAACCCAATCTTGATATCTGGGGCGAAACAAATTTGGGTGTCAAGGTATCGGTCTCGGGCTGAACTCCCCTATCACTCCATGAGGCACGCGTGACAATGATGATTTGAAAACAACGTGCAAAATTAGTCATGGTTACAGCCAGGTGGGCACTCAAGCATCCTGTTTATGGCATTGTGATACTACGGTTGGGAATTTACACAGACAGACCCAACGTTTCCAAGTTATGTTCTTTCATCAGCTCAATGAATTCATCCATTCTTATCTCGGTTTATTCCAGAAAATAAACTCTTAGCATCAGTCCCTTGTTTCCAGAAGATGCGTTTGCTCTTTACGAATAATTTATACTTCTTAACTATAACATGTCGACCTTCGCGGTCTTTCTTTCTTTTTACTTTTTGTTTTATTTTTATATATATTCACTAAAATTATACACATGTGGTCCTTTATGAGGAAAACCTTTCTTTGTACATCTATATTTTTATACATGACAAACTTTTTTCTGTACACGCATTGGAATTCTCTCTCTTTACGTCACATGATCAAACCCTATTTACATTCAATGATCTTTTTCGTTTTTCTCCAACACACACCTATGGTTTATACAAAAGTTTCTTTATATACAATCGTTGTTCACACACACAAGAATTTCTCTACACGTATTTTTTATACACACAAAAAAAACCTTTTATACACACCTTCCTTTTACATACATGTATAGATAAAGACCTTTTTCTTTTCTTTATGAACATGACTTTTATTCACAACGCTTCTTTCTTTTTATTAGGATTTTTGGTTCATTTTATTTTTAGGATGATGTTCCTAAATGAAAAACTCTACACGGTTCCAGAATTTCAACAAACACTATTGACAACAATGAAACAAGTACCGACGTAACAACTCAAACGATATGTATGTACAAAACAAAAGTCAAAACATGAAACAAATGTTAGTCCTTTAGTCAAACAAAAGTAAGATGATATGTAAACAGAAAAAACAAATGGAAACAAAAAAGAAATATGGATCAAGGGATCTCCCAATCATGTGGCCCTGCTTCCTCCTAAGAAATCACGTAAATCGGTCATCTCCTCATCCTCGCGGGCCTCATCTGCCTCGTCAGGAGCCTCTACTGGTGCCTCTGCTGGCGCCTCTCCTGCTCGGGCCTCAGGCCAATCTCCAGGCCATGCGACCTCTGCCCTGAACTGATCCGGAGTAGGGCACGGAAAAGAAGTAAAACCCTGGCTCTGCAGGCTGAGGCTCATCTGGTAAAGACAATCATGGGTCTGTACATGTGCCCGGTGGTTGGCCGCCTGCTGGCGAACCAAATGCCGCAAATACTGCTCCGTATCAAACAATCCGGCTGGACCGGCCTGATGAGGTGGCGGCGCGTCTGCGGCCTGCGGAGCATCCCCCTGGACCGGTCTCTGCGTGTAATACTTCTCAATAAAAGCTCGGGTGATGGGCAGCTGAATCACCTTGCTAGGTGCGACAGGGACTCCGAACGACTGGTAGAGTCCTGTGATCAAGGCGGGAAATCCCAGGGCCCTGTTGGACTTATCCGGGTCCAGAGGGTGCCTGGTAGGCGCCATACCTGAAAATATATAGATGGTATCAACGATTAGCTGAGCCACGTGAATGCTCATCCGTGTCGGGATGGCGTACACCAGCTGACACTTCGGCAGGGGGAGGTCAGAATTATGGTCGCTGGGCTGGATGTTGCTGAGCAGCAAAGTCATCCAGATCTGAGTCAGGGTGGTCATGTTGGTGCGCATGATCCGCACCCGTCTCCCGGCAGCAGTCTGGGCAAAATCCTGCCCCGGTATACATAGCAACTAGGCGATGGCCTCCTCGTCGAACCCATCGGACCGGTTCCTCCTCTGGCCATACTCGCACTCCTGACCCTCTTCCAGCACTAAAGGATATCCCAGGAGCTGGCCGATAGCATCTGCATCAAACGGGATCCACTGACCCCTTACCCAAGACCTCATATCTCGCACACCTTCCTCCATAGGCCAAGCAACAACAACAACAACAACAACAACGCCTTATCCCACTAGGTGGGGTCGGCTACATGGATCAACTTCCGCCATAATGTTCTATCCAGTACCATACTTCTATCCAAATCATTAAGTTCGAGATCCTTCTCGATAACCTCTCTTATAGTCTTTTTGGGTCTTCCTCTGCTTCGAATTGTTTGCCTTCTCTCCATCTGGTCTACTCTCCTCACTACAGAGTCTACCGGTCTTCTCTCTACATGCCCAAACCACCTAAGTCTATTTTCCACCATCTTCTCTACAATAGGCGCTACTCCAAGCATTGGCATAAAATTTGAGGACTATGTCTGGATCAAACTTGGCCATGGGGGTAACCAGTGATGCCCACCGCCGGCGAACTATCTCCTCCTGGAAATCGGTATACTCATCGTCCCTGAGCTGGACGCGTCGCTCCCGGAGAAATGACCATCCCTTGATGGCCTCGAAGCGCTGCTGGTGTTCAGCGCTCCTAAAGCGGTGATTATCATACTCGGGAGCGGAACTAGTTCCTTCGGCCGCTTTATCCTTCCTGGATCTCTTTGAGGCAAGTTTCCTCGGGGCCATTTCCTGCAAGAACAAACATTTGGAAGTTAGTTTTACAAGATAAGGCTTATCTTTAACGCAAAAATGTCGTGCTAATCCCTCTAATTTAGACCAAACTCATATGATCCATTCATGCACACGCGTATTTGTAGAAAATATCCTATTACTCATGTCAACATACAAGAACATCCAACATATTCTAATTGCCATATACCTATATACATTCTGAAAAAGAAAAACACACTTTCATGCTCAAAGTGTTGCGTCAAACTTTACACCTAATTTATATCCTAAACATTTTGCTATCACAAACTACCTAACATTTTTTTATTGTTTCATTCACATTTATTCATATTGGCAAGCTATTTACATTATGCACACACTTGCATTCAAAAGGGAATTCCGTGCTACCATACATTCATTTAGGAAGACAATCATTCACACTTTGCTAGGAATTTCATGCTCCTTATATTTACCTATGTACACATACTATTGCAAGGCTTCTTCCACGCTACCTCTATGTAAAGTATCAAACATGGGGCAGCCCAAATTCTTACAAACAAGTCCCTATTTTCATGCTTTTCTAATTCTAAAACCAAATTTTGGGTCCCTAGTCATGAGTATATTTTCTTGCATTGAAGCTTAAAACGTTTGGGTTCCTAAGCTTGGGATTGCGTTTGGGCATCTATTTTGACTTTCCTATGCCGCCTCTACATACATAAAACAGCCCCACCATCCCAATTTTGCAAAAATCATATTCATATATCATTGGGGCATTTCACCGAGCACTTGGTGGGCGCACGTTTGGACGCAAATTGCAAGAGAATGGGGACAATGTGGCATGCCCCATTGCTTCAGAATACAACATAGGCCTAAGGCCTTCTCATTCAAACCCTCAACTCAAGAAAACAAGCATGAAAACAAACCAAAACTGCCCCACAAATATAAGCACATTCTCACAATTTGGAGCACCAAAAGATGAAGAAAATATAGCAATGGAAAGCTAAAAACATCAAGGATTGAATACTTACTTGTTGGAGTGAATTATAACACCAAAAATGAAAGCAAAAGGCAACCAAAAGTTGCTTGAGGGAGCAAGAACCGCAAGCCTTCGTGTTCTTTCTTTTGAATGAGGGGTGGGGGGGAGTTTTTGGATGCAAAAACGTTCCCCTCCCTCGTTTTTATATTTTGAATGCAGGGGTTGCTCGCCCAGGCGAGCTAACCTGCTAGTTTTTTTAGGGGGGCATTAACCATGTCTCCCCCCTCTTATGGGTTAGCGTTTTGCCTAACTTGAGCCTACTTAAGTTAGAATTAGGTGTCGATTACTTATTTAAAACAAACAATAGTAAAAGAAACTGCGAACGCAAAGGATACTGGGCTGCCTTGCAGCGACGTTCTCTGCTTGTTTAGCATCGGGAAGGGGTGGCGCTCGGTCGGTCGCGATCCTATCCTTCATTTGCTTCCATCCCTAAGTACCTGCAAGTAAGAGCCAAATGATATGCGACCAATCGTGACCGGTCATCGTCTTACCTTGGCTGATTTCTGCCATTGACTTATCTTGACTTTTGATCGTGGCCTGAGACGATTCTGCTCCTTGCTATCACAAGATATGCATGTGCATGTGCATGTATGAATGTTTCTAATGCGATGATTTCATTTTAGTGAAGACTGGTTAGATTCAATTTTAAATAAGCGTTTGGGGCACCCCATACACCGAGCGAAGAGGGCTCAAGTTATAACAAATCTAAAACACAAGGTTTGAAATCAAAGGGAGGACTAAAACCTCGCCCATCTTTTCCCTTTTTTAAAAGAACGAGACAAATACAGAGGAAGGGAATCCCTGGAAGAAACCAAGAAGAACAAAAACTCAGAATTAAAAGAACATGCAACGGTCCTCTCGATTGCCCCAGATTTCAAGCATAATATCGTTTAACTACATCGGAGTTCACGGGCGAGGGAAACTCCTCGCCGTCCATGTGGGTGAGTATCAGACCACCCCCAAAAAAAGCTCTTTTCACAGCGAAAGGTCCTTCATAATTCGGGGCCCACTTGCCTCGATTATCTTTAACAACGTGGGACATCTTCTTCAGCACGAGGTCCCCCTCGTTGAACTTGCGTGGGCGTACCTTCTTGTCGACTGCGTTCTTTATCCTTCATTGATACAAACGCCCATGGCTCATGGCGGCCAAACGCTTACCTTCAATAAGGTTAAGTTGGTCGTAGCGCGCTTGAGCCCACTCTGACTCTTCTAGGCCTGACTCCGCCATTATCCTCTAAGAAGGAACCTCTACCTCAAATGGGAGTACTGCCTCCATCCCATAAACCAAGGAATACGGCGTTTCCCCAGTAGAAGTTCACACCGAGGTTTTGTACCCGTGTAGGGCGAAAGGCAACATCTCATGCCAATCTTTGTATGACACTATCATTTTTTGAACAATCTTCTTGATATTCTTATTCGCAGCCTCTACAGCCCCATTCATCTTTGGCCGATAAGGGGTGGAGTTTTGATGCTGGATCTTGAAGTCTTTGCACATCTCCTGCATCATCTTATTGTTCAGATTGGTGCCATTTCCAGTAATGATCTTCCTGGGGAGTCCGTATCGACAGATCAACTCCTTCTTTATGAATCTAACTACCACATTCCTTGTGACATTAGTATAAGAAGCTGCTTCGACCCATTTGGTGAAGTAATCTATCGCGACAAGAATGAAGCGGTGACCATTCGATGCCTTGGGGTTCGATGGCCCCAATGACATCTATTCCCCACATAGAACAAAGCAAGGAGATCCTTGCTGGAGTTTTATTCAGTTGCTCGACTACCTTAAACTCGCTTTGTTGGATGAGGCGGAGGAACTCATGGGCCTCTTCCAAAGTCACTGTTTTTCCTTGAAATCCCTCTTTCTTTTCGGCCCCTCTTACCACTGGAGGATCTACTTCTTTCAAGGGGGTGGCTACATCTGTGGGCTCGTGGACCATGGGCGCTTTCCCTTTAGAGGGCAATTCCGCCGGGTGAGGGGAAGCGAACACCCGACCACTGCGGGTTACGCAACTGAGGCCAGTGATGTTGGTTACCTTAGCTGATAGGGAGTCAACTTCGGTTGCAACTCTTTCGCTGGACGCGGGAGGGGTATACTTCCACGGAACGACCTTATTACTTTGATATGCAAATGACGTTGGTTATGGCGCCGTCCGGGGGTATATGGGTGTGCAGTCTGTCCCTTTCCTAGTAAAACATATCACTAGGGCCCTGGGGGTTAAAGGAACCTTCTTCTCTTCCGACTGCATGCAAATTTGTGGTTCTTCCCTCCCTCCTATGGATACTTCAAGCTGCCCGCAATCCATGAGCCGCTGAAGCAATTCTTCCACCGCGGAACAGGTTTCTATGTCATGCGACTCCCCGAGGTGAAACAAACATTCATCCCTTTCGTCTCCACCACGGGAGACCATACACGCCGCTTGCAGTGATTGATAGATGAAGCGTCTAGAAGTAGCCACCTCTCCTAATCTCTTTGCCCGCGATGGGCCATCCTCTTCGACGGCATTCACGCTAGCCCCTCCATGACTAGCTAGCGGGTTGGTTTTAACATTTGGGCCTTCCTCCTGAAACGATAGCCAGCCGGCACTAATCAGGTGCTGCACCTTATACTTGAACGGGATGCAGGAGTCAATATTGTGTTCGGGAACTCCACTATGGTACACACACTTGGCACCATATTGTTGATGAATACATGACTGATCTTCATTCTAATCTGCATGTCTGTCACTCTTCATGCATTGAATCTGAATTTCTACTTGATCATATGTCTGAATTTGATGCTGAGAGTGAATCTGAATTTGATATTGATTACATGTCTGGTGATATTTTACCTCTTGAGATTGATTTTCTAGTGTCAGATAGAACTAACCATGTTTCAGGAAGTACACATACCTCTGACTTTCTTTATGAGGTACAGGCTGAGAAACCATCTCTTTCTACCATTATCTAGCCGCCCACACCAGAATTGAAGCCTATGCCATCAAATTTAAAATATGCTTACTTGGATGATAGCAAAAGTTTTCCAGTAATTATATTTGCCTCCCATGCTGATGAGCAAGAGGAGAAGCTGTTATCTATTCTCAAGAAGCATAAGAAGGCTATAGGCTGGACCCTGGCGGACATTCCTGGTATTAGCCCATCCACATGTATGCATCGAATAAATTTAGAAGATGGAGCTAAACCAGTAAGACAGCCACAGAGAAGACTCAACCCGATGATTCTTGATGTAGTGAAGAAGGAGGTAACCAAGCTTTTGCAAGTAGGAATCATTTATCCTATCTCCGACAGCCAAATGGGTGAGTCCCGTCCAGGTAGTCCCGAAGAAAACCGGCCTCACCGTGATAAAAAATGAGAAGGAGGAGCTGATTGCTACTCGGGTGCAGAACAGTTGGAGAGTCTGCATCGACTATAGGAGGCTGAACAAGGTTACCAAAAAGGACCATTTTCCCCTGCCATTCATTGACTAGATGCTTGAACGCTTTGCAGGATTCTACAGGCGCTTTATAAGAGATTTTAGCAAAGTAGCCCTTCCACTATCCAACTTGTTGCAAAAGGAGGTGGAGTTTGACTTTAATGATAAATGCAAAGAGGCTTTTGATTGCCTCAAAAGAGCACTGACTACCACCCCCATCATCCAGGCACCCGACTGGACAGTCCCTTTTGAGCTTATGTGTGATGTATCCAATTATGCATTGGGGGCTGTCTGGTGTAAGCTCCATTGGAGCTTGTAGGCCTAGGATCTTCTTCATCAATGGATTCCTTTGCTTCTTGGAAGATGAATGGCAGCGGAATGGAGAAAGGAAGAGAGAGAGGAGACGCCACTTCAAGGAGAAGATGAGTCTAGAATAAGCTCACCACCATAGGAGGCCATGGATAAGAGCTTGGAGGAAGAAGGAGATGAATGAAGGGAGAGGGAGAGAAGAGCACAAAGTGCTCTAAATGAGCTTTGAAATCTGAAGTTTAATATTCAAATGATCAAAGTTAAAAAAAATGCACACACATGACCTCTATTTATAGCCTAAGTGTCACACAAAATTGGAGGAAAATTTGAATTTCAATTCAAATTTCACTTGAATTTGAAATTGAATTTGTGGAGCCAAAATTTGGAGCCAAAATTTCACTAATAATGATTAGTGAATTTTAGTTATGGTTCAGCCCACTAATCCAAGATCAATTCCAAGATTCTCCACTAAGTGTGCTTAGGTGTCATGAGGCATGTAAAGCATGAAGGACATGCACAAAGTGTGACTATATGATGTGGCAATGGGGTGTAGTAAGAAAATGCTCACCTCCCCCTCTAAAATTTAATTGGATTGGGCTTCTACCAATTCAATTAAATTTATTTCCCAACACACACCAAATATTCAATTAATGCATGCGAAATTACAAAACTACCCCTAATACAAAAACTAGTCTAGGTGCCCTAAAATACAAGGGCTGAAAAATCCTATATTTCTAGGGTACCCTATCGACATTATGGAGCCCAAAAAACAAGGCCCAAAAATAATGAAACCTTAATCTAATATTTACAAAGATAAGTGGGCTCGTACTTAGTCCATGGGCCCGAAATCTACCCTAAGGCTCATAAGGACCCTAGGGCCTTCTCTTGCTTCTCTGGTCCAATCTACTTGGAGTTTTCTATCCAATGCCCTTGCGGGGTAGGATTGCATCACTGTCCTTGCTCAAAAAATTGATAAATTGCCTAGGGTGATATATTATGCTTCTAGGACTTTAGATGTTGCCCAAGCGAATTATACTACTACTCAGAAAAAGCTACTAGCCATAGTTTTTGCTCTTGAAAAATTTCGTTCTTATTTACTTGGTACTCACATTATTGTTTATACTGACCATGCAGCTTTAAAGTACTTGTTGAAGAAGGCCGATTCAAAGCCTAGGTTGATCCGATGGATGCTCTGGCTCCAAGAATTTTACTTGGAGATCCATGATAGGAGCGGAGCACAAAACTTAGTTGCTGATCATTTGAGTCAGATCGAACATGTGTCTGATGAGGACTCACCCATTCGGGGTGATTTCCCGGATGATCATTTATATATATTGTATAGTATTTCTGATTCTCTTTCTACTCCCCGTTTGCTAACATTGTCAATTATTTAGTTGCTTTTGTTTTTCCTCCCTTAGCATCTAAGGCTCAAAAAGATAAAATTAAAAGTGATGCTGAGCATTTTATTTGGGATGACCCCTACTTGTGGAAATTGTGTAGTGATCAGGTCATTAGACGATGCATTCCAGATCATGAGACTGACTCAGTCCTGCAATTCTGTCATTCTTCTGCACCGGGAGGTCATCTGGGTGTTCAAAGGACAGCTTGCAAAGTGCTTGACTGTGGCTTTTATTGGCCCACCATCTTTAAAGATGCGTGGAAGATTTGTAGCACTTGTGAGCAATGTCAAAGAGCAGGAAATGCACTTACATGGCGACAACAAATGCCTCAGCAACCTATGCTATTCTTTGAGGTGTTTGATGTTTGGGGTATAGATTTCATAGGCCCTTTTCCTATATCTTTTGATTATGTTTACATTCTCCTTGCAGTTGATTATATTTCAAAATGGGTGGAAGCCAAGCCCACTAGAACTAATGATGCTAAGGTTGTTGTAGATTTTGTCAGATCTAATCTGTTTTGCAGGTTTGGAGTACCTAAAGCAATCGTTAGTGATCAAGGAACCCATTTTTGCAACAAATCAATGCATGCCTTGCTTAAAAAGCATGGGGTTGTACACAGGGTATCCACACCATACCACCCCCAAACCAATGGACAGCCAAAAATTTCTAACAGGGAGATCAAGAGAATTTTAGAGAAGATTGTGCAGCCAAGCAAGAAAGATTGGAGTACCAGGCTAGATGATGCTCTTTGGGCACATAGGACTGCCTACAAAGCACCCATAGGAATGTCTCCTTATCGAGTTGTCTTTGGAAAGGCATGTCATCTTCCAATGAAGATTGAGCACAAAGCATACTGGGCAGTGAAGACCTGCAACTTCTCTATGGATCAAGCTGGTGAGGAAGGAAAGTTGCAATTGAGTGAGTTAGATGAGATCCGCCTAGAAGCCTACGAGAATGCCAAGTTCTACAAAGAAAAGACCAAGAAGTTCCATGATAGCATGATAATTAAGAAGGACTTAATGGTTGGGCAAAATGTGTTATTGTATAATTCTAAGCTTGGACTCATGATTGGTAAGTTGAGGTCTAAGTGGATTTGTCCTTTTGTTGTTACTAATGTTTTTCCTTATGGTACAGTTGAGATCAAAAGCGACTCCACAAACAAGAGCTTCAAGGTCAATGGACACCGACTTAAGCCATTCCTCACAAACCCTTCTTTAGTGGACGTAGTGGTAGAAGAGACTTCCTTACTCCACCCTACTCTTCCTCCATCATGACTTAGGGAGTGTTTCTTTCCTATATCCTTCTTTACTTTTATTACATTTGTCCGATTCTATTTGATGGTCTAATTGCTTTTAATCTTTTAATTGTGCTACATTGAGGACAATGTGTTGTTTAAGTATGGGGGGGAGTGTTCTTTGGTTTTGGTTTTGCTAGTTTTGTTAGTTTTGTTAGTTTTGTTGGGTTTCTAGTTTAATATTTTAGGTCAATTCTGTTTGCATGTACAACTTTGCATATTTTTCTTTGAATTATAGGATATGTTCAAGAAATGGGTAATTGTTCTGAAAATAAAAGTCTCTTGACATTTTGTGATTTGAAATCCTTGTTTTTCCTCTACATGTCATGATAGTTTTGAAAGCTCAATTTGAAAGTGATAAGTTTACCTTTGTGAGAATTTGAGCCATCATCATCATAATCTTTTGGTGTGTTTTGCCCCATTGATTGCTTGCACAATAGCCTTGGCTTGATTCTTGTTGATGCTTCCTAATTCACATGCATATTTGGAAATGATTTAGACAATTTTGTTCTTATAAGCTTCTAGCCAAATGAACTTACCTTGAATTAATTCTTTTGATAGCCCCTTTGAGCCTATGTTCCCCTTTCTTTGTTTTGAAGCTCATTACAAGCCTTAAGTGAAAAACCATGATATCACCTTACCCTTAAGGAATTTTGGAGCTTTGGAATTGTTTTGGGAATAAGTGTGGGGGGTATGTTTCATTGGAAGATATGATTTTTTGCCATGCTTAATGTTTTATTTTGGCCATGCTTGATGTATATATATATTGCCTAGTTCTTGCTTTAATCTTCAAATTCGTACTGTTTAAAAAAAAGGAAAAAAATGAAAAAAAAATTCGATTGCTGCAAATTTTGCAAATTTGTACTGTTCAAACAAAAAAAAAAGAGAAGAAGAAAAGAAGTGAAGTTGAATACATGAGGTCTTGTTATGAGGAATTGATTTGGGTGCCTTGGTTGATTTTGTTGATATTAGAGTGTCTGGGTTTACTACATGTGCTTAATTTCCACTTATTCCCCATTGCTCCTCTATTCCTTTGGGATTTAGCTACTTATTCCATTTTTTCCCCTACCTTGTCCTTGGCCCCATTACAACCTTTAAAGACCTTTTGATCCTCATGTGCATGTGTTTGTCAAGTTGTTTGTCAATTTTAGAATTTTGCCAAGTCTATGTGGTGTTTGTTTTCATGGGTGCTTTGAGAGTAAACAATAGCCTAGACACTTGAGAGATTGAGTGTATATCTTGTGAGGCTTGATCACTTTTCATTCTTGTGCTGATTAACTATTTTGCCATGATTGGGTTGCTTGGATGATTTTCACAAATGTCTTGACTCTTTGGATCTCTTCATGTTAGATGTTACCCATTCCTTTCATTCCTTGATGTTCATTGAGAAATATGTAAATGTTTTTGTTTGTCTCTCTTTGATATCCTTGGATTTCGTTCTTTATTTCATTTTGCCCAGGAGTGCAAAAGGCTAAGTATGGGGGGTTTTGTTGTGCCATTATCATTGTCAAATTAATTAGGCAGTTTTATTATTTGGGCCCATTCAGCTAATTTAATGTTTTTAATCTAATTTCAGGAATTAATGAAGCATTGGGCTTGAATCCAGAATTAGGCTTGGACTTGAAGAGGGCTGACTATTTTATTCTACAAAATTTTATCTTATCTAGACTTTATCTTATCTAGATATTATTTAGATTTGATCTCATCTAGATATTATTTCATCTAGATCTTATCTTATCTTATCTAGATTTTATTTTATTTTATTTATGGGCTTGGATTTAAAACAGATTTGTAAGCTTTGGGGCTGAAAAACTATATAAGAGCACCAAGGTTCTAGTTTAGGCTCCTCCTCTCTCTTCTCTCTCTCCTCTCTCTCTCTCTCTTTTCTCTCTCCTATTTTCATTTTTTAGTTCTAGGCTTTTCTTAGACACTTTTTCGTTTTGCAATTCCAGTTTTGACTTTTTGTTTTAGCAATAAAATTCTGTTCTTCAATCTATAATTTCGTTCTCTATTGATTAATGGAAGGCTAAGTCTCCAGCATTGCTTTCTCTAGAGGATCAAGCACAGTTCTCTTTGAGGTTCTATTATTACTGCTAAATTCTGTTCAGTTTTTCCTCTTCACTAATTACTCTGAATTTGTTGCTATTAATTCATGCATGCTTAGTGCTTGATTAATTGTCTATGCGCTTAATTACGTTCATGCTTAATGGTCGTTTATGATTAATTGGTGTATGTGTTGCATAATCACATAATGAATGCCTTATGTTAAATTTCGCTTAATAATTTAATTTAGGGTTGATTAAGTGGTTGAACTGATAAAGGATAAACTCTCGTATACTAGGATAAGAGACTTGCTTATGAATCAAGGGGAAGCAAAGTGTTTTAATTCTGATATTTTCTAATTCAATTTTACTTGCTGTTTAATTTACAAAAACAAACAACCCCCACCCCCCCAATTCATTACTATTTTTCCTACTATCTGTTATGAACGTTTGGTTGATCATTGCTCATTGGGAGACGACCTAGGATCACTTCCTAGTTATTGCATTTTAATGTTTATTTGATTCGAGTATGGCCTCGATCAGTATGTATATGCAGAATGTGATTTATTGTTGATATTGTTATTGACGATATTAATTGATATGAGGTGACATTGATGTTTATGATAATGTTGATAGAGAATGATATTGTTATTGAAGATGATATTGATAATAATTGATACGAGATGATGTTGGTGTTTTTTTGTTGTTTATGATTATGTTGATATGAGATAATGTTGTTGTTGTTGATAATTTCATTGAGATGAGATGATGTTGATGTTGAGAATGACATTGAGATGAAATGATATTGATGTTAAGAATGACATTGAGATGAGATGATGTTGAAGGTTATAATGACATTGAGATGAGATGTTGTGATGATGTGTGATGTGTATGTACATGGGGGGTGCAGTGACCATGTTGGATATCCGTGGTGGGAGAAATAGAGTTGTTAAAGAGTTTGGAGCATCTCTGGAGGGGGATGCCTGAGAATGTTTAATTATCCACGGTCAGTGCATTGATGGTGCCCATGTTTCATACTTCATATTACATGAAAGTAGTATAAACTTTGTCAGTAAGTACATGTAGTTTCTTATGAGGGGGAATACTTGTACTTTGGGGCATGTCACTCAATTTGGAACTCCCTTGAGACTCAGGTTGATCACCAGGGGGGAGTTGCCTATGGACGACAGGGTGACCTCGACACTTGCTGCCTAGTTTTTCCAAGTGAGAGTTTTGTGTGGACATGCTTAGGCTATTTCCTTCATGAATGGTATCACATTGCATTTGAGGGTTGAGGTCAGGTGCATGCATCATATTGAGCATGATCAATTTGAATTATGGATGGATGATGACTACTTGTTTAGTGTATGTTGGACTAATGGATGTTTGTGTATGCTTATGGTATTTGTTAATGTTTTCTTACTAATTATGGTTATTTGAATTTTTTTTGTGTTAATTTATTTTATAATAAACTCACCTTTGCAATTTTTGTATCATGTGGTTGGTACCTATGATGATCGCGAACCTTTGTTTGTGGGAGCAGAAGGACAACAGTAGAGTACGTGAAGCGAGATTCTTTTGTGGAGCTGCCAAGCCGACGTGATGATGTTGAGATTATTTTGGGAGAGAGTTATGTTTTCTTAATCAACTCCTCCATAGCTGGTTCTATAATTCTCCTTTTTTTGCATTAAGGATGTAAATCACAAATTTAATTATATGTATAAGCTAATTTACTTTTCATTATGTGGATGATGTGTACTGAGTTACTATATCTATATATGTATTCATTTAAGTAATTGTGCATTGTTTGGTGAATGTATATCGTGAAAACTTTACTTTCATTTTTTCATAAGCAAATTAACGGAGTTTTCATTTAAAAGTTGAAATTTTTTGACGGTTTAGAGTGGTGATATCCTAGTGACGTGGCAGGTCATTACATTAATGGTATCAGAGCCAGTCGAACCTTTTGCCTAGTGAGTCGTGAGTCTGCTATATTTTCTGTGTATTTTTTGGTTGCCTTGTTGAATGCTTGATGGTTGTTTTTTTGTATTTGGAACTTACTCATCTTGTTGTGCTTCCATGAGTTTTAGAGATTTGATTGGTGTAGTTGTTGGATTTCCCCTGCAGTTACTTTTTGGTCCACTTTTTCTTTGTACAAATATGTTCAAGGGAAATCCGGTTTGCCGAAAAGCGCACCGGATCGCCAAGTATTTAAAATTAAAATGGATGAATCCGAGTATCAAACTCAGGGAACTAGTCTAAGGCCGGGTTAAATACAGAAATAAGGCATTGTTGAAAGAAACATTGATAATTGATGGTTTAAAACAAAATTAAACTAAGTCTAGGATAAAAACAATAAAAATGCAAGTAAAATTGACAACAGTAGGTAGAAGTGTTGGGTCTTTCTAACAGACCAGCTGATGCATATAAGGATGTTTCTCTAATCAATCATGCTTTTGTGTTCTATGCTGTAGCCAAAATTACTAAACCTCGATCCCTAGTTAGACTGAATCAATCCAAGCTTCATCCTCAGATCCCTTTTGTTGGACTAGGCTCAATTTAGACAGCCCTCCTAGGTTTAGACTTACCTTAAACTAACCTAGGTATCACTGCAAAAGCTGCTCCTTTTGCTGCCTCTAGAGCTTTTTTCCTGAAATAGGCATTGTGGTGTGCTCTGGAATTCTGTGCCCTGGGCCTTGTACCCTAATTCTGCACAAAACAGGCTTTAAATAGGCTCTGAATTCGCGACGTTGCACTTAGAACCACTCTCGCGCGTAGCATGAGTAAGTGGATTTGAGCTTAGCGCCAGTCGTGCGCTAAGCCTGACTGAAGACAACTACTGCGCTTAGCACACTGATCTCGCGCTTAGCGCGCGGCCTTGATGATGATGCCTTACCAGATTCTTCTGTCACACTAAGCACGCTAAAGATGTGCTTAGCGGTGGATGCACGCTTAGCCCACTGATGAGCTAAGCTCAACTGTCACTTTTAGCACTTCATGACTCAGCCTCATTTGCACCTGAAATTGCACATATTTCATCATTAAATCCAATGGACATATTCTAGAGATAGCTTTAACCATAAAACAAGATTTATTTACAAAAATCAATACAAATAACCATAAATTGGGGAACTATACAAGTTTAGGAAAATGTTTTCTATACAAAAGTTAGTTGTATAAGATGACTAACAAACTCCCCTAAATTTACAGTTTTTCTTGTCCTCAAGCAAAGAAAGAATAGTTCACTTGTCCTCAAGTGAGAAGCTATAGTGATCACTCAAAAATGGTGTTTGCTTCATAGAGAAATTCAACCATATGAACTGAATATCATGGATTGCTTCAACCAATTGATTTTCACAAACATGCAGCTTTTCAAAGATAGAAACATGCACATTAGAGTCACAACTGAAATAAGCTAGTAAGGATTGCAGAAATCAAGGAAGGATCATCAACCAAACCTCACAGTCATTGTTTCACTCAAGCTCATGTGTTTAGGCTCATACGATCATAAACAACTAACACAAGTCCCAACCTTTGCATTTCATCTCATGTCATCCAGCAATGAACACACAAAATTGAATCTGAAAGACTTTCTAGGCTTGTAATGGGGTTAGGCTTCCTACAAATCATGGTTTTTCTAGGATTCTAAATCTTAGGTTCTAGGAGAGCATTCATCCATAGATAAACCTTCACTTTTTCATTCATTCACATCCCATACTTGTCTTTTAGTTAGGCACTCAGCTTCATTTCATTATTTTGCAGCATACAAACTTATTAATTTCATTTGTACTTACAGTTTTTTTTTACACACTATAAATAGAAACATTATGTGTATGTACAGAAGTAGTGTGTGTATGTTGTTTACTTTGACCATTTCCATTCTTACCCAGTGCCTCCCCCAAATTTGGAACAAATTTACCTTGATAATTACTCCCCCAAATTTGGGACAAATTTTCTTTGAACCACGCTTCCTGTGGATGATGCTCTCCTACAACCGAAGTCAAAGGAGCAGGAGATAACATTGTATAGGCTCAGGGTTCAATCAATCAATAATCCATTTAGCTCAAACTGGGTACAAGGGATAATTCGTTCAAGCACATGGTCAACTTTTTGGCTAAGTGGTTATCACAATCAAACATGGCCTTCATCATCCTCAATTTCATACTTTCAGTCCATACTTCAAAGATTCACGCAAAAATTAGTACTAAATGATAGTCATTTCTCTCAAAATTTAAGGATCACACTCTCACCGGGATACGGTCAATGCATTTCTTCACAATCAATCTGACAAACTGACAAACATTTTCAGTCATACTTGTAATCACATGCTCATTCTCTTCTAATGGCTACAAGCTTGATCAAAACAATTATATAATCATTCCAATCGATTCAAATCATACAATTGCTCATTCAAATCATTCTCAAACACTCATTTCATGCAAAACAATCCACTGCATATCATTTTCAATCAATTCACTGTTCAAACAAGCTTTTTGGTACAAGCAAACAACTCAAAGTGCTGAAATTTAAAATAACTGAAACATAAAAACTGAAATTAAAATGACTGAACATAAATCATAAAATAACTAAAAATAAAATAAAATGTTCAAGATGCACAAATTTAAATGTCATGCTCATCCTGTGGTTGATCTTCATTAAGATCCAGTGCTGGAGCTGCTGATGAATCCTGGATAGGCTGCTCTGGCTCCATGACTGGTGTAGATGGCTGGGTCTCCTCAGGAACAGGTGCAGGAGATGGCTCAGGTATCTAATATGTGGAAGTCCCCTCCTCTTGATTCATGTGTGCATATGCATCAAAATAAAAGGGCTTGGGAGGGGTGAGCTCATCCTCCCCCTCTACTGTTGTTGTTGGCTCCTCAGAAGCAGGCTCTTGGGCTACGGAGGCCCCACCCCCTCCAAAAGGAGAAGGCTGGGCTCCTGGCCAGGCCACCAGTGCATCAAACTCCTCTATGCTCGTGATGGTTGGCAAGCCCAAGCCCTGAAGGCTCTACATGATAATGGACTGCCCCCTGTGGATGCTCTAGAGCATGGAGTGCAACATCTGTGGTGTAAAAATAAAATCTGATGGTCCTGCAGATAAAGGAACTGGAAGAATAGATGTAGATGCAGATGAGGCAGTTGGAATTGGTGCTGGAGCTGAGGAAGGGGGAATCTCAGAAGATGGGAAAGCCTCAGACCTCTTCCCCTTGGCCTTATGCAGCCCTCTGAAGGTAACTAAGAGGTCATCTAGGTTCTAGTAGTTTTTCTTTACATAAGCCACATTAATAGCTGCACCAAGGCTCTCCAATGTCAATGAATCAGAAACGACTCCCCTGGCCTTGCACAAAGCAGTGATTAAGGCTGGAAACCCAAGCCTAGAAGAGTCATGTTGGCTGATCAGAGAAATTTTAGCTGAAATAATATAGCCCAGGTTCATATCCATCTTCTAAATGATGAGGTACCCCAGGTTCATGTCCATCTTCATAATAATCCCATAAATCAATTTGGCTCAGTCCAAAGTCACATCAAATGTGTGGGAGGTAGGAATGGGGTTAGAAAAAGAAAGAACGCTCCAAGTCTGAGCGAGCATGGTCATGTTCTTCCTTAGAATCTTCAAAGGTTGTCCATCAACATTAAGCTCGAATCCCTTCCCTGGGATACAAAGCTTAGCAGCCAACTCCTGAGGATCAGGCCTCATGAGTGCAAATCGAGAATAAGTGCACAAGTTCTCCCCCTCTTCCAACACTACAGGGGTCTTCAAGAATGTGTTCAAGGTATCCTCATCAAACTTCACTAAATGACCTCTCACCCTCACCTGCTTACGTGA